>NC_074685.1:48467590-48530090 GCF_029448725.1 Salvelinus fontinalis | reverse complement strand
AAAATGATCAACTTGGATTAGCTAACACAACGTGCCATTGGAACACAGGAGTGATGGTTGCTGATCATGGGCCTCTGTACGCCTATGTAGATATTCCATAAAAAATCTGCCGTTTCCAGCTACAATAGTCATTTACAACATTAACAACGTCTACACTGTAAGTCTGATCAATTTGATGTTATTTTAATGGATAAAAAATGTGCTTTTCTTTCAAAAACAAAGACACTTCGAAGTGACCCCAAACTTTTGAGCGGTAGTGTATATATATTAAGACATGTACGTAGGGAACTCGTACACATTGTAAATATGAAAATAGAAGACATAATTTCAGAACGTGACCTACCGCTTGCATATCAATTTAAGACTGGGAAGAATTTACGTTCTCAATCTCCCCCTATCTGCAAGCATAGCCAATGACGTTACACATTATTGGCATCTGACTTGAACCAACCAATTAGAATATATAAAAATGAAATACACAGTTCACTAAGAGACCAGTTACGATAAGTAAAGAGATAAAATGTACTTTCTTGTCTATTAACTTACAGAGAACAGAAATGTATATTTAAAAATCTGCCAGTTGGAGACCGTCGATCAAACCTTCCAGTTGGAGACCGGAGACCAAATCCCCACTTTTGGAAGTGATACTTAAAGGCATTTTTTCACAGATTTTCAAAAGTGATTTTGAACGAGACAGACTATTTCACTTTACATCATATTTGAATAATTTTGCACATTCTCTTATTCATAGCAGCTTACAATCAGTGCATTCAAATAAAGTAGGTAAAACAACCAAATATCACAATAATTTCAAGTAAAACATTCTTCAAAATAGCCACCATCTGCAAAAGCAGTGCTAGGAAGGTTAAATGAAGAGTAGAGGAATGTTGGAGGAACTTTGAAGGAAGGGTAGAGAAAAGGTTAAGGAAGGTTAAAGGAAGGGTAAAGGAAGGTTAGAGGAACGTTAAAGTAAGGTTAGAGGAAGGTTAGAGGAATGTTAAAGGAAAGTTAGAGGAAGATTAAAGGAAGGGTACAGGAAAGTTAGAGGAAGGTTAGAGGAATGTTAAAGGAAGGTTAGAGGAAGATTAAAGGAAGGGTACAGGAAGGTTAGAGGAAGGGTAAAGGAAGGGTAAAGGAAGGTCATGGGAAGGTTAAAGCAAGGTTAAAGGAAGGTTAAAGGAAGGGTAAATGAAGGTCAGGGGAAGGTTAAAGCAAGGTTAAAGGAATGGTAAAGGTTAAATGAAGGGTAAGGGAAGGTTAAATGAAGAGTAAAGGAAGGTTAAAGAAAGGTTAAAGGAAGGTTAAAGGAAGGTTACATGAAGGGTAAAGGAAGGGTAAAGGAAGGTTAAAGGAAGGGTAAAGGAAGGGTAAAGGAAGGGTAAAGGAAGGTTAGAGGAAAATTAAAGGAAGGGTAAAGGTTAAATGAAGGGTAAAGGAAGAACAATCTCACACTTTACTTTGATATTCATCGCAGATATTTAATAAATGTAATATGCAAACACACACGTCTACAGTTCATGAGCAGATGGCTCAACTTCCTTCACCAGATTGTCTCTGAGGCTCGCACACATGGGTCTACATTACTCTAAACCCCTCCTCACCACCCCGCACCCCTCCACCCCTCCTCACCACCCTGCACCCCTTCAGCCCTCATCCTTCACCCTTCACCCCACCTCCTTCCCCCTCAACCCTTCTCCCTCATCCTCCATCCCTCCTACTTCACCTCCACCCCTCCTACTTCACCCCTCAACCCACCTCCTTCCCCCTCGACCCTTCTCCCTCACCCTCCACCCCTTCTACTTCACCCCTCCTACTTCACCCTCCACCCCTCCTACTTCACCCTCCACCCCTTCTACCTCACCCTCCACCCCTCCTACTTCACCCTCTACCCCTTCCCCTTCCCCCCCTCTTTCACCATCCACCCCTTCTCTTTAACCTTCTACCCCCTTGGCCCTCCCATTCCCTTCCCCCTCCAGCCCCCTTGGCCCTCGCACCCCCTTCTCCCTCCAGTCCCCTTGGCCCTCCCACCCCCTCCCCCTACAGCCCCCTTGGCCCTCCCATCCCCTACCCCCTCCAGCCCCCTTGGCCCTCCCACCCCTTTCCCCCTCGGCCCTCCCATCCCCTTCCCCCTCCAGCCCCCTTGGCCCTCCCACCCACTTCCCCCTCCAGCCCCCTTGGCCCTCCCACCCCCTTCTCCCTCGGCCCTCCCATCCCCTTCCCCCTCCAGCCCCCTTGGCCCTCCCACCCACTTCCCCCTCCAGCCCCCTTGGCCCTCCCACCCCCTCCCCCTACAGCCCCCTTGGCCCTCCCTCCCCCTTCCCCCTCCAACCCCCTTGGCCTTGGCCCTCCCACCCCCTTCCCCCTCCAACCCCCTTGGCCCTCCCACCCCTTCCCCCTCCAGCCCCCTTGGCCCTCCCACCCCCTTCCCCCTCCAGCCCCCTTGGCCCTCCCACCCCCTTCCCCTTGATAAACCTCTACATCTCCTAATGACTCTCCTTCATGAGAGAGCGACGACAGTGTCGTGTCGAGTGAAACCCGCCGCTGATGATTAAGGGAGCTTATTAAAAGCAACCTTGTAGAGTAGTGCGCGTGATGGAGGGTGCGTTACGAGGCCTGATCCCTCTCGAATGACACCACGCTCTCCCGAACACGCCACATTTTTTTTTTTCCTGATTAGCCTGACGTGGAACGAGCGATACCACCAAACCTGTTAATAACGCCAAAATTAGAAGGGGGCTCACACTCGGCAAAGAGAGGAGATTAATTTAGCTCGGAGTCTGTCTCCGTCTCCCTTTCCCATCCTCCCTCCCTCCTTCCTCCTCTCACGCACGCAAATTGCAAAGTTTCGAATGTGCTCCGATAATGAGCTTGCCGCTTGTCAGCTCGCTTGTCATTTTCTGTAATTAATGCAGAGGAAGAGGCCTTCCTGATGGTTCGTATTACTCATGTACTGAGAAGACTTCGGCGGCGAAAATAATTTACATTAATTATCTCAGTGTGTTTGTGTGGTTTCATGGTGGGGGAATTTATTGTGCCGCCATTTTATTCGGTGATATCAGTCACTCATTAATGGGTACGTGATTTATTTATCTTTTTCTAGTCCTCTGCCCTCGGTGTAATGAAGGCAGGTAGCCATCCAAGACGTCAACTTCAACAGTTTTAAAGATGCACTTCTACTTTTAAAGGACAGCATATAGATTGGGATGTTTTTGCTTAGCAACAGACCAACCAATAAAGGAACCATTATATATGTAGCTTTACAGTATTGTAAAGCCTACAGTACCTTATCGAAACCAGCTAACAAGGTTTTTTTTGACCAACGCATTACAACCCTTTGGGATATCTGCTGTTCCTGTAATGCAAGCTTACAAACCAATCCCTCCTTTTCCAGTTACACACGCATACACAACCATGTCATATGCATGATTTATGCTGCTAACTTTTTATGTTTTTGTTTCTTCTGCGAACATTAACGTTGGTCATTTGTTTAGGCCAAGAAATTACATTTGTTTTCCTGTGCCATAAATGTATAGATAAAACTGCAGAGATGAAATGTGTTCTCACTCAAGCCCCCAAAAAACATAACTCACAAAATATTCACGAGAAATGAATATTTAAATAATTTGCTTGCTTTGGTCTGCTCAGTGAAATGTATTAGCTTCCTCGTTGGAATGTATTATTCATTTGTAAGTAAATAATGCAGGCTTGGTTTCCCACAGAATTAACCCTTTGCCTTTTAGGGGCTGACGTAGTCATTCTATCAAATGACAATTATGGCACTTAATTAATGCTATAATTAACAGTGTAATTAGCTTAAATACTCTGCAACTGGGCACCTCCACTGAGGTTTCTTAATTAGGGCGATTAACGAGGGTTGTGCGTGTGTGTGTGTGTGTGTTGTCTGGCCCATTGGCCCACCAGGTACAGACAACAGTATTAATATTTGTGATGATGATAGCTAGGACAACATATTCCTCCTGGTTGGTCAGGAAAATTAAATATTATGCCACTGTGTATGTAGAAATATGGTAGAAATCCCCCTAGAATCGATTCACTGTGTATGTAGAAATATGGTATAAATCCCCCTAGAGTCGATTCACTGTGTATGTAGAAATATGGTATAAATCCTCCTAGAGTCGATTCACTCACCGGTGTGTCAATCTAAGTTCCGTAACAAAAAAAATCCCCATCAAAATCGTCCAGTTTAAGCTACAGAGATATCAGGGATACAGAGATATCAGGGATACAGAGATATCAGGGATACAGAGATATCAGGGATACAGAGATATCAGGGATACAGAGATATCAGGGATTTTGCACGGGATGCATCTCAATCCACCGCATCTACTAGTGTTGCACTTCTGCATCTGTGGTGAAAGGTGGCAGAGCTAGAGTGGTGTTAGACTATGGGACATCTGTGGTGAAAGGTGGCAGAGCTAGAGTGGTGTTAGACTATGGGACATCTGTGGTGAAAGGTGGCAGAGCTAGAGTGGTGTTAGACTATGGGACATCTGTGGTGAAAGGTGGCAGAGCTAGAGTGGTGTTTGTCAGACTATGGGCCATCTGTGGTGAAAGGTGGCAGAGCTAGAGTGGTGTTTGTCAGACTATGGGGCATCTGTGGTAAAAGGTGGCAGAGCTAGAGTGGTGTTAGACTATGGGACATCTGTGGTGAAAGGTGGCAGAGCTAGAGTGGTGTTTGTCAGACTATGGGACATCTGTGGTGAAAGGTGGCAGAGCTAGAGTGGTGTTTGTCAGACTATGGGCCATCTGTGGTGAAAGGTGGCAGAGCTAGAGCGGTGTCAGACTATGGGCCATCTGTGGTGAAAGGTGGCAGAGCTAGAGTGGTGTTTGTCAGACTATGGGACATCTGTGGTGAAAGGTGGCAGAGCTAGAGTGGTGTTTGTCAGACTATGGGCCATCTGTGGTGAAAGGTGGCAGAGCTAGAGTGGTGTTTGTCAGACTATGGGACATCTGGGGTGAAAGGTGGCAGTGCTAGAGTGGTGTTAGACTATGGGCCATCTGTGGGGAAAGGTGGCAGAGCTAGAGTGGTGTTAGACTATGGGCCATCTGTGGTGAAAGGTGGCAGAGCTAGAGTGGTGTTTGTCAGACTATGGGACATCTGTGGTGAAAGGTGGCAGAGCTAGAGTGGTGTTCGACTATGGGCCATCTGTGGTGAAAGGTGGCAGAGCTAGAGTGGTGTTAGACTATGGGCCATCTGTGGTGAAAGGTGGCAGAGCTAGAGTGGTGTTAGACTATGGGACATCTGTGGTGAAAGGTGGCAGAGCTAGAGTGGTGTTAGACTATGGGCCATCTGTGGTGAAAGGTGGCAGAGCTAGAGTGGTGTTAGACTATGGGACATCTGTGGTGAAAGGTGGCAGAGCTAGAGCGGTGTTTGTCAGACTATGGGCCATCTGTGGTGAAAGGTGGCAGAGCTAGAGTGGTGTTTGTCAGACTATGGGCCATCTGTGGTGAAAGGTGGCAGAGCTAGAGCGGTGTTTGTCAGACTATGGGCCATCTGTGGTGAAAGGTGGCAGAGCTAGAGCGGTGTTTGTCAGACTATGGGCCATCTGTGGTGAAAGGTGGCAGAGCTAGAGTGGTGTTCGACTATGGGCCATCTGTGGTGAAAGGTGGCAGAGCTAGAGTGGTGTTAGACTATGGGCCATCTGTGGTGAAAGGTGGCAGAGCTAGAGTGGTGTTAGACTATGGGACATCTGTGGTGAAAGGTGGCAGAGCTAGAGTGGTGTTAGACTATGGGCCATCTGTGGTGAAAGGTGGCAGAGCTAGAGTGGTGTTAGACTATGGGACATCTGTGGTGAAAGGTGGCAGAGCTAGAGCGGTGTTTGTCAGACTATGGGCCATCTGTGGTGAAAGGTGGCAGAGCTAGAGTGGTGTTTGTCAGACTATGGGCCATCTGTGGTGAAAGGTGGCAGAGCTAGAGTGGTGTTTGTCAGACTATGGGCCATCTGTGGTGAAAGGTGGCAGAGCTAGAGCGGTGTTTGTCAGACTATGGGCCATCTGTGGTGAAAGGTGGCAGAGCTAGAGCGGTGTTTGTCAGACTATGGGCCATCTGTGGTGAAAGGTGGCAGAGCTAGAGTGGTGTTTGTCAGACTATGGGCCATCTGTGGTGAAAGGTGGCAGAGCTAGAGCGGTGTTTGTCAGACTATGGGCCATCTGTGGTGAAAGGTGGCAGAGCTAGAGTGGTGTTAGACTATGGGACATCTGTGGTGAAAGGTGGCAGAGCTAGAGCGGTGTTTGTCAGACTATGGGCCATCTGTGGTGAAAGGTGGCAGAGCTAGAGTGGTGTTTGTCAGACTATGGGCCATCTGTGGTGAAAGGTGGCAGAGCTAGAGTGGTGTTTGTCAGACTATGGGCCATCTGTGGTGAAAGGTGGCAGAGCTAGAGCGGTGTTTGTCAGACTATGGGCCATCTGTGGTGAAAGGTGGCAGAGCTAGAGCGGTGTTTGTCAGACTATGGGCCATCTGTGGTGAAAGGTGGCAGAGCTAGAGTGGTGTTTGTCAGACTATGGGCCATCTGTGGTGAAAGGTGGCAGAGCTAGAGCGGTGTTTGTCAGACTATGGGCCATCTGTGGTGAAAGGTGGCAGAGCTAGAGTGGTGTTTGTCAGACTATGGGCCATCTGTGGTGAAAGGTGGCAGAGCTAGAGCGGTGTTTGTCAGACTATGGGCCATCTGTGGTGAAAGGTGGCAGAGCTAGAGTGGTGTTTGTCAGACTATGGGCCATCTGTGGTGAAAGGTGGCAGAGCTAGAGCAGGTTTTGTCAGACTATGGGACATCCCATGCATTGGTCTTCTCACCTAAACGTCTGTAGCGTCCAAACATTTATTTGTTTTGCTCTGCGACCCCCCCCCCCCCCCACCCCACAAGTGTCTAGAGACACATCTGAAGTCAGTACCATAGATGTGCCAACTTTCAATAAAGCCTTTAGAATATTGAGCTGACTTGAGAGCCTCCTTGTTTAAAGGAAAATACCCTGAACAATGGTGACAGTAGCTATGTTTCCATTAACATGTCCAGGGATTTTTGTTGTTGTTGTCGACATTTAGAACGTTTGTATAGAAAATAGATGTGACAATTGCCTGCTTCATTACGTTTCCATGTAACTAACTATCTTCTGTTGATTAAAATAGCTGGATGTAATGAAGTCACACCTAAAACCCTAGTGTCGAAATAAAACATGAAGTGGTTTAAGTGTTTCCATGACCTATTTAGACAAATTGCGCATTAATAAATTGGCAACTTCCACCTATCTGTTTCATGTCTCAGGTAGCCCGTGAAAGCCAGCAAGGATAGAATGCCATAATTGACTAATATTTGCAATATTCAAATATACTGATCAAAAATATAAATGCAACATGCAACAATTTTCAAGATTTTACTGAGCTACAGTTCATAGAAGGAAATCAGTCAATAAAAAAAAAAAAAATTAGGCCCTAATCTATGGATTTCACATGACTGAGCAGGGGTTGTAGCCATGGGTCGGTCTGGGAGGGCATAAGTCCACCCTCTTGGGAGCCAGGCTCAGTTTTTCCCCACAAAAGGGATTTATTACAGACAGCCGGTTGGGATGTACTGCCAAATTCTCTAAAATGACGTTGGAGGCGGCTTATGGTAGAGAAATTAACATTCAATTCTCTGACAACACCTCTGGTGGACGTTCCTGCATTCAGCATGACAATTGAGCGATCCCTCAAAACTGCACATGTTAAAGTGGTCTTTTCTTGTCCCCAGCACAAGGTGAACCTGTGTAATGATCATGCTGTTTAATCAGCTTCTTGATATGCCACACCTGTCAAGTGGATGGATTATCTTGGCAAAGGAGAAATGCTCACTGACAAGAATGTAAACAAATTTGTCACAACATTTGAGAGAAATAAGCTTTTTCTGCATATGGAAGTTATTTTATTTGAGCTCATGAAAAATGGGACCAACACTTTACATGTTTTGCTTATATTTTTGTTCAGTATAATTATCAGGTGCCAACATATTGCCATGGTCCGTGCCATGATTAAACTTTCACTCCTCTAGATCCAAAATAATTGGATGTTGAAACTTGCCAGCGAACCAGAAAAGCAAGGCAAAGCAATTCAGGAAGTCTTGAAAGTCAAGACAATCCTTGTTCTGCAAAGAAATATAATTTTCTAGATGAAAAAGCAGTAGGCAAACAGCAGGCATTTAGAATTAAATGTGGAGTGATGACATCACGTGCCCTGCACACAAAGATTATTTGTCAATCATCATTTGTCTCAATAAATAAAGTTTGACAAAAGACAAATACACCTGTCGAACGTATAAAAATGTTGTCAACCTCTAGAAAATGTCTCCTGTATCTGCCGTTTCCATTACACATGTCGCAATTGTTCTTTTTTTTGCGACATTGCGTTTGTCGAATAAACCTTGGTCAATGAAAACCTGCCTAGCGCTGAGATTACAAAGTATTAAGAGGAGAACATCAAGGAAATTCCTTTCTTGGAGCACCGTGGCTTATCTGATTTCACCGTCTTGACTCTTATCTCTGTGGTTGATGTGATAAGCGTTCACTTAAATTTTGCTCAGTTTCAAAATAAAATGAAACGCCTCTTCCAACCCCCTCCTCCAACCACCTCCAACCCCCTCCTCCAACCCCCTCCTCCAACCACCTCCAACCCCCTCCTCCAACCACCTCCTCCAAACTCCTCCTCCAACCACCTCCTCCAACCACCTCCTCCAACCCCCTCCTCCAACCACCTCCTCCAACCATCTCCTCCAACCCCCTCCTCCAACCACCTCCTCCAACCCCCTCCTCCAACCACCTCCTCCAACCATCTCCTCCAACCACCTCCTCCAACCTCCTCCTCCAACCTCCTCCTCCAACCACCTCCTCCAACCCCCTCCTCCAACCTCCTCCTCCAACCACCTCCTCCAACCTCCTCCTCCAACCTCCTCCTCCAACCACCTCCTCCAACCCCCTCCTCCAACCCCCTCCTCCAACCGCCTCCTCCAACCTCCTCTTCCAACCTCCTCCTCCAACCGCCTCCTCCAACCTCCTCCTCCAACCGCCTCCTCCAACCCCCTCCTCCAACCCCCTCCTCCAACCACCTCCTCCAACCATCTCCTCCAACCTCCTCCTCCAACCACCTCCTCCAACCACCTCCTCCAACCATCTCCTCCAACCTCCTCCTCCAACCACATCCTCCAACCACCTCCTCCAACCTCCTCCTCCAACCACCTCCTCCAACCCCCTCCTCCAACCTCCTCCTCCAACCACCTCCTCCAACCTCCTCCTCCAACCCCCTCCTCCAACCCCCTCCTCCAACCCCCCCCTCCAACCGCCTCCTCCAACCGCCTCCTCCAACCGCCTCCTCCAACCTCCTCTTCCAACCTCCTCCTCCAACCGCCTCCTCCAACCTCCTCCTCCAACCGCCTCCTCCAACCCCCTCCTCCAACCCCCTCCTCCAACCACCTCCTCCAACCATCTCCTCCAACCTCCTCCTCCAACCACCTCCTCCAACCACCTCCTCCAACCATCTCCTCCAACCTCCTCCTCCAACCACATCCTCCAACCACCTCCTCCAACCTCCTCCTCCAACCACCTCCTCCAACCCCCTCTTCCAACCTCCTCCTCCAACCTCCTCTTCCAACCTCCTCCTCCAACCACCTCCTCCAACCGCCCCTGTCATGCTTTAGCTGTTACTCCCTAATGACTCCTTTGCAGAGATATCAATGGGAGAGTTAATGGTTCAGGGAAATTCTTTAATTAATGCCAGATTTAATTAACAGGAAAAGCGGGCCCCTTCTCTGCCAACCCAGGTACACTTCCTTTGTATTTATCGGCGGAAAAATCAAATGATCGTATTATCTCTTTTATCGAGTCTCCTCAAGTCTCCCATTCAAAGTCGTCTGTCTGACACTCGGTGACACGGCTCTCCTCTTTATTGCATCTTGACGGAATATATTCTGACAAAAGGAGGATCATAATAGTCCGGATATTTCAATGAAAGAGATGGTTTTTAATAACCTCGCCGGCAAATGGGAGAAAGAAAAAAAAAAAACGAGAAATGAAATCCTAATGTAAGGGGAATGAGCCCCAGCCCCATTGAGCCCGGGCATGCCACTGACAACCGTATCAGATCCTCTAATACTGTCAAATTAAACACTATTATGCAAAGTGTCATTCAGAACTCCACTGTGTTATATAGGAGTGTAATTTAGATGGCCTGCCACTCTGATATGAACGCTGTGCAAATCGTCCATTTTACAGAATCATCTTATTATCGGTCTCGGTAATAATTGATTCACTACCTCAGTTCAAACTTTGTAAAATTGTCTCCCCCGAACTCCTGACTTAAAGAATGGTTTGTCTGTGAAATTGCATTTATGAATTGTTAGGTTAAGATTTACATTGCTATGTAATCTATTTGTCTGTTATGAATATGTAGGATCAGTGCACAGGAGGTTGGTGACACCTTAATTGGGGAGGACAGGCTAATAGTAATGGCTGGAACAGAATTCATGGAATGGTATCGAACTCATGTGTTTTGATACCACTCCGTTGACTCCATTCCAGCCATTACTTTGCGCTGTCCTCCTCATCAGCAGCCTCCTGTGGTTCAGTGATAGGCCAAGAGGTGGAGCGGAGCCACTAAAAGGAAGCATCATTTGGACTAATCCTGATCATCTAAAACTAGCGTGAGCACTGTGCCATGTACTTTATTTCATCGTCTATCATAAAAGTCAATCTCTACGTGATCTTATCAAGATAACGAGGCCTTCAGGTTCTCTGTACACACGCTCATTTCCAGATGGTTGCCATGGGTGACCCTGTCACACAGGATCACAAGGACAAATCAAATCCAATTTTATTTGTCATATGCACCAAATACAACAGGTGTAGACCGTACTGTGATAATGCCTACTTACGAGCCCTTAACCAACAATGCAGAGTTTTTAAAAAGTAAGACAAATTTGCTAAATAAACTAAAGGAAAAATAGTAACACAATAAAGTATCAATAACAAGGCTATATACAGGGGGTACAGGTACCGAGTCAATGTGCAAGGGTACGGGTTAGTCAAGGTAATTGAGGTAATATGTTCATGTCGGTAGAGGTACAGTGACTATTCATAGATAATAAACCTTGGTACAGCCCTGTTAATGCAAATGAGGGTGTGCTCTGCCCTCCTTTTCCTTTATTCCACGATCAGTTCCTTTGTCTTGTTGATATTGAGGTAGAGGTTGTTGTCCTGGCACCACACTGCCAGGTCTCTGACCTCCTCCCTATAGGCTGTCTCATCATCGTCAGTGATCAGAGCTACCACCGTCGTGTCGTCGGCAAACTTAAGGATGGCGTTGGAGTCGTGCGTGACCACGCAGTTGTGGGTGAACAGGGAATACAGGAGGGGACTAAGCACGCACCCCTGAGGGGCCCCCGTGTTGAGGGTCAGCTTGGCAGATGTGTTGTTGCCTACCCTTACCACCTGGGGGCGGCCCGTTCAGGAAGACCAGTATCCAGTTGCAGACGGAGGTAATTAGTCCCAGGGTCCTGAGCTTAGTGATGAGCTTTGAGAGCACTATGGTGTTGAACGCTGAGCTGTAATCAATGAACAGCATTCTCACATAAGTGTTCCTTTTGTCCAGGTGGGAAAGGGCAGTGTTGAATGAAATAGAGATTGCGTCGCCTGTGGATCTGTTGAGACGGTATGCGAATTGGTGTGGGTCCGGGGTTTCTGGGATGAAGATGTTGATGTGAGCCATGACCAGCCTTTCGAAGCATTTCATGGCTACAGAGGTGAGTGCTACGGGGCGGTAGTCATTTAGGCAGGTTACCTTGGCATTTTTAGGCACAGGGACTATGGTGGTCTGCTTGAAACATGTAGGTATTACAGACTGGTTCAGGAACAGTTTGAAAATGTCAGTGAAGACACTTGCCAGCTGGTCAACGCATGCTCTGAGTACGTCCTGGTAATCCATCTGGCCCCACGTCCTTGTGAAGGTTAACTTGTTTAAAGGGCTTACTCAAATCGGCTGCGGAGAGCTTGATCACACAGTTGTCCGGAACAGCTGGTGCACTCATGCATGGTTCAGTTTTACGGGCTCCTGACATAGCCATATCTTTAGTGGTGTCCTCAATAGTTCTCAATAGTCTCCAGTGAAACAGTTTTCAATAAAAGAGGAGGAAAATCCCTTTTACCAATGGCCTCAACAAAACGTATTACTTACTTGTTTTTCACCAGTGTGTGATTCGTGCAAACGGGCCATTAGAAGCCTCTTAGGCCATAAAATGGTGCTTCACTCTTTGATGAAAAACCAGTAGCCTCTCCATGGAGGTGAAAGTTCATTCTATCCCTTAGACTCCCTCAAGTCCATAACTTCTCAAACTAAGCCACGAAGCCACAGGAGTGTGTTCATTGATTCAGACGGTACACGTATCACCAATTAAATAACATTGCAGCTGAAACCCTGTTGTAAAATCAATAGTAATTGGTACCAAAACAATATAAATGTGTGGCCTGTAGCCTGTTTCTGTCTCTGCTAGTCCTCAGCGGTGAGAGACCTGGAGGTTGTCTGGCATTTATGGAAATATATGATCGGAAATGATGATGCGGGGAGTGACTAGCTCTAATAACCTTACATTATATGGTGGAACTGCTTCACTGTTGGAACATGTTCTCACCAACCTAAAATTGACCATGGAAACACAGTTGTGTTGATTTAGAAATCATTGCAATCGATATACAAAATGTGTTTTGACCCAAAGAAGCGTTATGACGAGTTGTCATATCAGTTGTCAACTACCGTGAATTCGAAGCGAATATTGTTTTTCTTCACAATGTCATTAGATTTAGGTTTAAACTTGATTGAAAGAAATACTAAAAGTCCCCAAATTCCTTTCCGTTGATGACAATTTACAAATCCAATCAGTTTTCCACATTTATTCAACGTCATCAGGTGGAAAAACAATGAATATTTTTATTAAAATTACGTCAGAAACAAGGTTAATTCAATGAGTTTGCGCCCAGTGGGAAATGCCTGTTAGCTTATTGGTTGCTAACTTGTTATTTTGTTCTTATTGGTTGCTAACTTGTTCTTTTGTTCTTATTGGTTGCTAACTTGTTATTTTGTTCTTATTGGTTGCTAACTTGTTCTTTTGTTCTTATTGGTTGCTAACTTGTTCTTTTGTTCTTATTGGTTGCTAACTTGTTCTTTTGTTCTTATTGGTTGCTAACTTGTTCCTTTGTTCTTACTGGTTGCTAACTTTTTCTTTTGTTCTTACTGGTTGCTAACTTGTTCTTTTGTTCTTATTGGTTGCTAACTTGTTCTTTTGTTCTTATTGGTTGCTAACTTGTTCTTTTGTTCTTATTGGTTGCTAACTTGCTATTTTGTTCTTACTGGTTGCTAACTTGTTCTTTTGTTCTTATTGGTCGCTAACTTGTTCTTTTGTTCTTATTGGTTGCTAACTTGTTCTTTTGTTCTTACTGGTTGCTAACTTGTTCTTTTTTCTTATTGGTTGCTAACTTGTTCTTTTGTTCTTATTGGTTGCTAACTTGTTCCTTTGTTCTTATTGGTTGCTAACTTGTTCTTTTGTTCTTACTGGTTGCTAACTTGTTCCTTTGTTCTTATTGGTTGCTAACTTGTTCCTTTGTTCTTATTGGTTGCTAACTTGTTCTTTTGTTCTTACTGGTTGCTAACTTGTTCTTTTGTTCTTATTGGTTGCTAACTTGTTCTTTTGTTCTTATTGGTTGCTAACTTGTTCTTTTGTTCTTATTGGTTGCTAACTTGTTCCTTTGTTCTTACTGGTTGCTAACTTGTTATTTTGTTCTTACTGGTTGCTAACTTGTTCTTTTGTTCTTATTGGTTGCTAACTTGTTCTTTAGTTCTTATTGGTTGCTAACTTGTTCCTTTGTTCTTACTGGTTGCTAACTTGTTATTTTGTTCTTACTGGTTGCTAACTTGTTCTTTTGTTCTTATTGGTTGCTAACTTGTTCCTTTGTTCTTATTGGTTGCTAACTTGTTCTTTTGTTCTTATTGGTTGCTAACTTGTTCTTTTGTTCTTATTGGTTGCTAACTTGTTCTTTTGTTCTTACTGGTTGCTAACTTGTTCTTTTGTTCTTATTGGTTGCTAACTTGTTCTTTTGTTGTTATTGGTTGCTAACTTGTTCTTTTGTTCTTATTGGTTGCTAACTTGTTCCTTTGTTCTTACTGGTTGCTAACTTGTTATTTTGTTCTTATTGGTTGCTAACTTGTTCTTTTGTTCTTATTGGTTGCTAACTTGTTCTTTTGTTCTTACTGGTTGCTAACTTGTTCTTTTGTTCTTATTGGTTGCTAACTCAGTCATCAACAAGAATTCCAATCTGAGCTAAAGTCTTCCTATATTGAACCCTCATCTGACTAATAACGAGTGGGTCATCATGCTGACATTTACTCAGAGACACGATTTCTACTGCCGATTGAAGGCAATGCCACGTGGTTGGCTGAAGCAGATCCTATTTTGATTGATGACGGTTGCGAACGAGGCCGGATGCCTGACATTTACTTACAGCGAGTCTGAGCGAGAGCACGTCCGCCAAGCAGCAGTGTTATGTAAATGGCACACCTGTTTGCTCATCGACATCCTTGGCTCAGGGAGAAAAAAAATCCCCTTTAATATGAAACATCAACACAAAGTTGACACCATCTGTGGTATTATCTGCTCAGTTAATTTCGATATATTGACGTTGAATGTAATTACAGACGAGATGATTCAATACAGGTTCAACATGAAAAAGTGCCCCTTGTGAAAGAGTTTCTGTTGACTTTTATAAGCTTCTCTAAGCTTCCCTTTAAATTGTGTTTCTTTAAGCTGAGACACAGACACACGCTTTCTCAACAAAGACACATGGGTGAGTTTGTGTACTTAATTTCCCTCTCTCCCTTCTGTCTATACCTCTCTTAGATGACCTCGTGAAAAGGCTTGGCATCATTCCTATTCAAAAATAAAAGGGGAGTTCCTTTTACGTCCTCCCTGTGCACTTTCCCCACTTCTCACCTGAAACAGAGTTTGAGTAATGAAATGGAACAAGCAAGGCCAGAAAGAAAAGGCGAGTTACATCGTTCATTTACATGTTTCCAAAAGACAGAGTTTAGTTTTTACTCATGTTTATCATTCATTCAATTAATTTAGTACAATAATCAATGACCGAGAACGGTAATAAGAAGAAGGTAGAGAAAGAGGGAGAAATCTAGAGGAAAATGAAGGAAAATAATGAGAAAAACAGAGAGGGAAGGTAGCTGGCTCCAGCCCTCAGAAGTGTCCAACCCAGTCTACCAGCCCTCGCTTTCAGATAATGGCCCCTTGCTCAATTAATTCAGGTGCAGAGGCTCCATTGTCTCTCACCGACTCCTTCCCAATCCCTAATGACATTAATTTCATTAGGTTTCACAGTGAAGAAGAAGCCATTGTACGCTGCCACAAAACGATATTCATATTCCTCTTCATTCACACAATACACTGCTATTGTTCCCTCTCGCTCCATTCCTCTCTCTGTGTGAAATTCATCACGACGATAATAATCATTAATTCCAGGCTCGCTATCTGCCTTACGGAGTAATACAGGAAATCTATCTGATCTGAGAAATCACATTACTCTGTAGAGGTGGTGGCCAGAGGCTGGAGGATTTGTGATAGTGAGAAATCAAGGAGACAGAGAGAGAGAGAGAGAGAGAGAGAGAACAGAAAGAAAAGAGACAAAGGGAGGAAGAATCAAAACAGAGGGAGGAGCGGGGAGGGAAGAGGGAGGCAGATGGGGGTTCTTTAATTTTGTTAATGACAGTACATGCGGTTTCAGAAAGAGAGATGTGAAAGCCCCTCGCCTCTCTGTCTCCGTTTAGGTTGAGATGACGAGGTGAACTGGTGAACTGGTGTTTCTTATTGTACTACATTCTGTTCCAACAGAGATAGGAGATAGACAATGGGAGACATAGCGAAGCCCCGTTCTAACATTTAAGGAATACAAAAAAACATTTCAATGACTACTTCCTTTGAATGCTGACCTTAATCCAGAGTCAAGGTAAAGTCTAAACTGAATCCCTGGGACGTCACAACTCTGACGTCATCCCATTCAAGTTTACATTTGAAACGGTTAAGGTAAGGGTTAAAGTTAGGGTTAGGGTAAGGAAAGGCTTATTGGTTAAGGTTATTGTAAGGGTAAGGGTTAAGGTTAGGGTTAGGGTTTAGGGTAGGGACATCCCAATGATCCTGTAGACAGAAGTGTCATGATTCTACGTCTAGTGACATCATAACAAATGGACAGTAGTTTAATGTAAACAAAACGTATCCGAGTCTGTAGGAAAAAGTACCTCCTGAAATGTGTGACGTAACACAAGCGTTTACTTCAAAGTCAAGCATTACATCGGGTGACCCAGCTCATCAACGCACAGGACAACATGACAGCAGAGATCGTTCACACCAATGTGTGTATGTGCATACGATACAAGTCTGTCTGTGTGTTCTCTCCAGTGGCTTGCAATCCCGTTAAGGAACAATTATATACATAGGTTACTCTGATATAATACCTATAACAGTGGCTGTATTAACAAATGGAATATAACAAGGGTAGGATTACCATACGTTTCTGACTAATACTGTAAATAGTGAGTATATTTGGGGCTGACCATGCAATGATCCACAGCAGGGGAGAAACAAAAGTCTCTTTTTCATTTGTTACAGCTTCTACGTGTGGTGGAAATTTGCATGGCCTGTTTTCTTTTGAAAAAAAAAAAAAAGATCCATTATGTTAAAATATACTGTTATTGTACTTCTCCGCGGCAGTGATATGCAAATGCTTGTTGCATGTGCTTATAGCTCAGCCAGGGCCAGATGGCGAGTCGTGAAATGATTACACAGTCGAGGTGTTTGGAGAAGGAGCAGCTGGAAGGGGGAGAAGGGACATTATAACCACTCACAGGTGGAAGGAAGATGGGACCATAGAGAAATACCATACATGTTCTAGATTATTGTGGGGGCGAAAGCGCAATGTTAAATTCAAATCTCCCTACCATCATATCTAACCGAATATGACACCAGTGTCGATGAAAATTGGAGGTACACAACACAGCCTCTCGTCATGAGCCATCCCGCCGTTATTGAGAACCAGAAAAGCAGATTTTTAACATGGTTGTTAGCAAATTAGTTTTCTGAGTATTTATTTGCATAGGTTAAATTTGAGACTTCGGATTAAAACGAGATTATAGGGTGCGTAAAGTGACCATTGCATTTTATTTTTTTTATTGTCAGATTGACTATGTTTTTTGGTGCAACAGTTTTTATTCAATGTATAATGAATTTCTGTCCATTAAAAACATATGACGTGCAACCTTTTTGTAACATTTCTGACAATGCTAACATCTTTCAGCCAAATCTCAGAGTTTTAAAACCAGACCAAAGCACTTGTGTTACGCAGCAACAGCGCTACTAACTAGCTAACACCAGTCGGATGAGAGGCAAGGTACAAGCAAAGGAATCTAGCGACATTTTGCTGTGGAAGGGTTTTCACATGGCTGAAGTCATCTGTGTAAACTATTGGCCTTGACACTTGACAGTTGCATGTAATCAGAGCGCAAATAAGATAGTGAACGTCCTTGGCTGCTATTGCCAGTTAGTTAGGACAGGAGTTTGCGCGATTGTCTTGTTAAAAGAGATCAGAGATGGGTTTTTTTTTACAGTTGACTCCATATTGTCTTACATGGGTTTCTTCTTTATTTCAAAGTAGAAAATAGTGAAAAAATATATAATAAAACATGTAAAATAAGTAGGTGTCCAAACTTTTGACAGGTACTGTATATATACATTTGTTTAATAGCAGGACACTGTAAAGTCCATGAATGAGGCTGTTTGAGAAGGTTTGAATCCTAAAGAACCTGCATACACTGTGAAATTGTCACGATCGTGTGGGGGATTGACGGACCAAAATGCAGCAGTTGGAAAATAAGCCATCTTCTTTTATTTTAAAAGATGACAAACAATAAACACGAAACACTTTAACAAAATGACCGTGAAGCTACAAACGTTGTGCACATACATACAGGCTACAAACGTTCTACATAGACAATTACTCACAACCAATGAGAGCCTATGGCTACCCTAAATAAGGCTCCCAATCAGAGACAACCGAAATCAGCTGTCTCTAATTGGGAACTCATTCAGGTAACCATAGACTCTCCTAGACAACTAAACATACATAGACAACGCTAGACATCTACACTCAACACAAACCCATATACTACACCCCATAACCCCTTTACCATATAAACACCCAAAACTAACAAAACATAAACATTCCCCATGTCACACCCTGACCTAACTAAAATAATAAAGAAAACAAAGAATACTAAGGCCAGGGCGTGACAGAAATACAATAAACCAACATAGCTACTGTAGTAGGTCAACGCTGGGTGCTGGAAAACCTTGGTAGAGCATGGGGTGCAGTAGGCATTGTGGTGCTCATGTGAATTTCTTTTTTTCGGCTTCAGACCAATGCCTACTTAATCTATAAAAATAAAGGAAATTCACATGAGCACCACACATACAGACAGACAGACAGACGCACGCACGCACGCACGCACGCACGCACGCACGCACGCACACACACACACACACACACACACACACACACACACACACACACACACACACACACACACACACACACACACACACACACACTCCTCCCTCCAGTAGCACATCACAACACAGCAGAAATTCAATTTAATCAAGTTACAAATGTCGTTATCGCTTACATGGACATGCTGTATCTCAGAGCAGGAACTCAACCTGTCCTTACATGGACATGCTGTATCTCAGAGCAGGAACTCAACATGTCCTTACATGGACATGCTGTATCTCAGAGCAGGAACTCAACATGTCCTTACATGGACATGCTGTATCTCAGAGCAGGAACTCAACCTGTCCTTACATGGACATGCTGTATCTCAGAGCAGGAACTCAACATGTCCTTACATGGACATGCTGTATCTCAGAGCAGGAACTCAACATGTCCTTACATGGACATGCTGTATCTCAGAGCAGGAACTCAACCTGTCCTTACATGGACATGCTGTATCTCAGAGCAGGAACTCAACCTGTCCTTACATGGACATGCTGTATCTCAGAGCAGGAACTCAACCTGTCCTTACATGGACATGCTGTATCTCAGAGCAGGAACTCAACCTGTCCTTACATGGACATGCTGTATCTCAGAGCAGGAACTCTACATGTCCTTACATGGACATGCTGTATCTCAGAGCAGGAACTCTACATGTCCTTACATGGACATGCTGTATCTCAGAGCAGGAACTCAACATGTCCTTACATGGACATGCTGTATCTCAGAGCAGGAACTCAACCTGTCCTTACATGGACATGCTGTATCTCAGAGCAGGAACTCAACCTGTCCTTACATGGACATGCTGTATCTCAGAGCAGGAACTCAACCTGTCCTTACATGGACATGCTGCGTCTCAGAGCAGGAACTCAACCTGTCCTTACATGGACATGCTGTATCTCAGAGCAGGAACTCAACATGTCCTTACGTGGACATGCTGTATCTCAGAGCAGGAACTCAACATGTCCTTACGTGGACATGCTGTATCTCAGAGCAGGAACTCAACCTGTCCTTACATGGACATGCTGTATCTCAGAGCAGGAACTCAACATGTCCTTACATGGACATGCTGTATCTCAGAGCAGGAACTCAACATGTCCTTACATGGACATGCTGTATCTCAGAGCAGGAACTCAACATGTCCTTACATGGACATGCTGTATCTCAGAGCAGGAACTCAACATGTCCTTACATGGACATGCTGTATCTCAGAGCAGGAACTCAACATGTCCTTACATGGACATGCTGTATTTCAGAGCAGGAACTCAACATGTCCTGACATGGACATGCTGTATCTCAGAGCAGGAACTCAACATGTCCTTACATGGACATGCTGTATTTCAGAGCAGGAACTCAACATGTCCTTACATGGACATGCTGTATCTCAGAGAAGGAACTCAACATGTCCTTACATGGACATGCTGTATCTCAGAGCAGGAACTCAACCTGTCCTTACATGGACATGCTGTATTTCAGAGCAGGAACTCAACATGTCCTTACATGGACATGCTGTATCTCAGAGAAGGAACTCAACATGTCCTTACATGGACATGCTGTATCTCAGAGCAGGAACTCAACATGTCCTTACATGGACATGCTGTATTTCAGAGCAGGAACTCAACATGTCCTTACATGGACATGCTGTATCTCAGAGCAGGAACTCAACATGTCCTTACATGGACATGCTGTATCTCAGAGCAGGAACTCAACATGTCCTTGCAGACAAAAACAAATCAAATCAAATGACATTTTATTAGTCACATGTGCAGAATACAACAGGTGTAGGTAGACCTTACAGTGAAATGCTTACTTACAAGCCCCTAACCAAAAAAGCGGTTCAAAAAATACGGATAAGAATTATAAATAAAAGTAACAAGTAATTAAAGAGCAGCAGTAAAATAACAATCGCTAGACTATATACAGGTGGGTACCGGTACAGAGTCAATGTGCGTGGGCACCTGTTAGTTGAGGTAATACGTACATGAAGGTATAGTTATTAAAGTGACTATGCATAGATGATAACAACAGAGAGTAGCAGCGGTGTAAAAGAGTGGCAGAGGGGCAATGCAAATAGTCTGGGTAGCCATTTGATTAGATGTTCAGGAGTCTTATGGCCTGGGAGTAGAAGCTGTTTAGAAGCTTCTTGGACCTAGACTTGGCGCTCCGGTACCGCTTGCCGTGCGGTAGCAGAGATAACAGTCTTTGACTAGGGTGGCTGGAGTCTTTGACAGGGCCTTCTTCTGACACTGCCTGGTATAGAGGTCCTGAATGGCAGGAAGCTTGGCCCCATATACTGGGCCGTTCGCACAACCCTCTGTAGTGCCTCGCGGTCGGAGACAGCCTTTCAAAGCACTTCATGGCTACAGACGTGAGTGCTATGTGTCGGTAGTCATTTAGGCAGGTTACCTTAGTGTTCTTGGGCACAGGCACTATGGTGGTCTGCTTAAAACATGTTGGTATTACAGACTCAGACAGGGAGAGGTTGAAAATGTCAGTGAAGACTCTTGCCAGTTGGTCAGCGCATGCTCGGAGTACGCGTCCTGGTAATCCATCTGGCCTTGCGGCCTTGTGAATGTTAACCTGTCTAAAGGTCTTACTCACATCGGCTGCGGAGAGCGGGATCACACAGCGGGATCACACAGTCGTCCGGAACAGCTGATGCTCTCATGCATGTTTCAGTGTTACTTGCCTCGAAGCTAGCATAGAAGTTATTTAGCTCGTCTGGTAGGCTTGTGTCACTGGGCAGCTCTCGGCTGTGCTTCCCTTTGTAGTCTGTAATAGTTTGCAAGCCCTGCCACATCCGACGAGCGTCAGAGCCGGTATAGTACGATTCGATCTTAGTCCTGTATTGAAGCTTTGCTTGTTTGATGGTTCGTCGGAGGGCATAGCGGGATTTCTAATAAGCTTAAGGGTTAGAGTCCCGCTCCTTGAAAGCGGCAGCTCTACCCTTTAGGTCAGTGCGAATGTTGCATGTAATCCATGGCTTCTGGTTGGGGTGTGTACGTACAGTCACTGTTCGGGGCGACGTCCTCATTGCACTTATTGATAAAGCCAGTGACTGATTTGGTGTACTCCTCAATGCCATCGGAAGAATCCTGGAACATATTCCAGTCTGTGCTAGCAAAACAGTCTAGTAGCTTAGCATCTGCTTCATCTGACCACTTTTTATTGATCTAGTCACTGGTGCTTCCTGCTTTCATTTTTGCTTGTAAGCAGGAATCAGGAGGATAGAATTATGGTCAGATTTGCCAAATGGAGGGCGAGGGAGAGCTTTGTACACGATTCTATGTGTGGAGTAAAGGTGGTCTAGAGATTTTTAGGACAGTATGTGGATGACAAGAGTGACAAGAATGTGGTCGCAAATCACCTCCTTTGTAAATAAGTAGAAATACCTGCAGCCATTAAAGCAATGGCTGCTGTTAAAACAACATTCACCATTCACACAATTTCCTTCTCACTCATCAGACAGAAGGTATAATTGCTAACAATCTGGTGAAGAAGTCCACTTTTGTTTTCATCATTGACACCAATTAACTCTGTCAAACCCTCTTTTCGATGTGCTCATGCACGTTTTGAAGCCAAAATAATTGGACATTGGACGGGAAGAAACCGGATATGGAAACTAATACAGAAACGCTCGTTTGAAGTGAATTGATGATTTGAAATGACTCACAGGACAGATGGGAGTAATATGTAATTGCTACTTGTTACCTCAGAAGATAATATTTGATTATAAAATACCTGTAACTTTCCTAAGTGTAGGCCTATCCACTGATAGGACTGTTTTAAAATATCACTTTCAATTTCTTCAAAACAGATTTTCTGAAACAATACAGTCTTATAACTAGCCCATATATTCACTGTTATAACTAACCCATATATACAGTGTTCTAACTAGCCCATATACAGTTGAAGTCAGATACTCAACTAGTCTAAAGAAAGCCCGTTTTATTGCTTCTTTAATCAGAACAACAGTTTTCAGCTGTGTTAACATAATTGCAAAAGGGTTTTCTAATGATCAATTAGAATAAATACCTCTTTCCCCCCTTTTCCCTCTCCCTACTATAACTGATGTGACATAAGAAAACCCCTTGGTTAACATAGAGATTCTGGGAACATCAGAAGTGGGGGGAAATGAACTATATTCTGGTAATCCGACCAACTGAACATATGCGGTGGTACTTAAGGTATATTATGTCAGTTCGGTTGCCTTCTGACACATTCTCATCAATGATAGAATGACATAAACTCTACTGTGGAAAGTCTAAACGTCAGAGGTATCGGATTCAAATGGAATTGTTGTTTAATTCAAATGTTTGAATATTAAATTATTTGTGAAGAGATTAAATGTAATTTTAGCTTCCAAATGAGAGATTTGGATTTTCATAAATTTGGGCTTCTGCTCAACTAGGGGCCCGCCCCTGTGAAGAGACATGGGTTATAAACTTTTCAGACACACCCTTCTCCCTCCACTATAAAAGCCATTGACAAAAATATAACTTCCTGTTCCGGGGACACTAGGATGATGATCCGGTGTCAGAATGGTTCAGATAATAACTACAGAACTAAGCCAACAGCAGCATGGACAGCATGAAACCGGATATGGAAACTAATACAGAAACGCTCGTTTGAAGTGAATTGATGATTTGAAATGACTCACAGGACAGATGGGAGTAATATGTAATTGCTACTTGTTACCTCAGAAGATAATATTTGATTATAAAATACCTGTAACTTTCCTAAGTGTAGGCCTATCCACTGATAGGACTGTTTTAAAATATCACTTTCAATTTCTTCAAAACAGATTTTATGAAACAATACAGTCTTATAACTAGCCCATATATTCACTGTTATAACTAACCCATATATACAGTGTTCTAACTAGCCCATATACAGTTGAAGTCGGAAGTTAACATACACCTTAGCCAAATACATTTAAACTCAGTTTTTCACAATTCCTGACATTTAATCCTAGTACAAATTCCCTGTCTTAGGTCAGTTAGGACCACCACTTCATTTTAAGAATGTGAAATGTCAGAATAATAGTAGAGAGGATGATTTATTTCAGCTTTTATTTCTTTCATCACATTCCCAGTGGGTTAGAAGTTTACATACACTCAATTAGTATTTGGTAGCATTGCCTTTAAATTGTTTAACTTGGGTCAAATGTTTCGGGTAGCCTTCCACAAGCTTCCCACAATAAGTTGGGTGAATTTTGGCCCATTCCCTCTGACAGAGCTGGTGTAACTAAGTCAGGTTTGTAGGCCTCCTTGCTCGCACATGCTTTTTCAGTTCTGCCCACACATTTTCTATTGGATTGAGGTCAGGGCTTTGTGATGGCCACTCCAATACCTTGACTTGGTTGTCCTTGAGCCCTTTTGCCACAACTTTGGAAGTATGCTTGGGGTCATTGTCCATTTGGAAGACCTATTTGCGACCAAGCTTTAACTTCCTGATTGATGTCTGGAGATGTTGCTTCAATATATCCACATAATTTTCTTTCCTCATGATGCCATCTATTTTGTGAAGTACACCAGTCCCTCCTGGGAAAGAGACGCCTCACAAGTCCTCAACTGGCAGGTTCATTAAATAGTACCCGCAAAACACCAGTCTCAACGTCAACAGTGAAGAGGCGACTCCGGGATGCTGGCCTTCTAGGCAGAGTTGCAAAGAAAAAGCCATATCTCAAACTGGCCAATAAAAATAAAAGATTAAGATGGGCAAAAGAACACAGACACTGGACAGAGGAACTCTGCCTAGAAGGCCAGCATCCCGAAGTCGCCTCTTCACTGTTGATGTTGAGACTGGTGTTTTGTGGGTACTATTTAATGAAGCTGCCAGTTGAGGACTTGTGAGGCGTCTGTTTCTCAAACTAGACACCTTAATGTACTTGTCCTCTTGCTCAGTTGTGCACCGGGACCTCCCACTCCTCTTTCTATTCTGGTTAGAGCCAGTTTGTGCTGTTCTGTGAAGGGAGTAGTACACAGTGTTGTATGAGATCTTCAGTTTCTTGGCAATTTCTGGCATGGAATAGCCTTCATTTCTCAGAACAAGAATAGATTGACGAGTTTCAGCAGAAAGGTCTTTGTTCTTGGTCATTTTGAGCCTGTAAACGAACCCACAAATGCTGATGCTCCAGATACTCAACTAGTCTAAAGAAAGCCCGTTTTATTGCTTCTTTAATCAGAACAACAGTTTTCAGCTGTGTTAACATAATTGCAAAAGGGTTTTCTAATGATCAATTAGAATAAATACCTCTTTCCCCCCTTTTCCCTCTCCCTACTATAACTGATGTGACATAAGAAAACCCCTTGGTTAACATAGAGATTCTGGGAACATCAGAAGTGGGGGGAAATGAACTATATTCTGGTAATCCGACCAACTGAACATATGCGGTGGTACTTAAGGTATATTATGTCAGTTCGGTTGCCTTCTGACACATTCTCATCAATGATAGAATGACATAAACTCTACTGTGGAAAGTCTAAACGTCAGAGGTATCGGATTCAAATGGAATTGTTGTTTAATTCAAATGTTTGAATATTAAATTATTTGTGAAGAGATTAAATGTAATTTTAGCTTCCAAATGAGAGATTTGGATTTTCATAAATTTGGGCTTCTGCTCAACTAGGGGCCCGCCCCTGTGAAGAGACATGGGTTATAAACTTTTCAGACACACCCTTCTCCCTCCACTATAAAAGCCATTGACAAAAATATAACTTCCTGTTCCGGGGACACTAGGATGATGATCCGGTGTCAGAATGGTTCAGATAATAACTACAGAACTAAGCCAACAGCAGCATGGACTTTGGTTGTGAATGGTATGAACTTTGAACTCGTATTCACTACAGAAGTGATACCTCCTAGCCGTTGAGTTAGCAACAGCTGCTACAAACGCAGGTTAGGAAGGACAGTCAGAGTATCTCGTCTACTACACATCGACGTTACTCCAACCTATCCAGTGACCACCAGAGACATTCTTCAGAGGACTCGGGTTGGCGATACGGTCTTCCATCTACCACCAACCTACTGAAGCGCAGCTCAGAGTAAATATTTATTGCATTTTCCTTTTTCAAATGGGCGGTAATTTAGAATGCATAAGATACTGTATTTACGATAGCACAGCTTAGCCTATGTTCCAGTCTCCCGCTCTTTCACTAAAATCCCGCCCCTTTTCTTTGTGTAACAAGCTGTCATATCTATTCTGCCCGCTAGGGACGTTTCTTTATGACGGCACTTTGTAATCAAGTTATGATTTAATTGTGTATGTGTGTTTCTGTGTGATTAGTTAGGTATTCAGTAAATAAATAATTAAACACAATTTTGCATTGCTGATTCAACTTGTTAGCCAGGATTCTTGCAGATAACCAAGGATTTACCACTTTCAGATGAGACTGAATAAAATGACGATTAATGTGACTGCTATGGATGTAAAATATTACTAAATCTTTAAGAGTTTATTCGGAAGATAACAGCTCTATAAATATTCTTTCGTGGTGTCCCTCTCTAAGTTAATTAATATTTACATGATTAGCTCAATCAGGTAATATTAATTACGGAGAAATTATTTTATAGAATAGCATGTCATAGCAATTAATCTGGCATAGTCAAAGACACGACATTGTTTTAATGTACAAAAAAATGTGCTTTTCTTTCAAAAACAAGGACATTTCTAACCCCAAACTTTTGAACGGTAGTGTATATGTCACGTTCCTGACCTATTTCTGTTAGTTTGTTGTATGTGTTAGTTGGTCAGGACGTGAGTTTGGGTGGGCATTCTATGTTGTCTGTTTCTATGTTGGTTTAGGGTTGCCTGGTATGGCTCTTAATTAGAGGCAGGTGTTTGGCGTTCCTCTAATTGAGAGTCATATTTAGGTAGGTTGTTTCACAGTGTTCGTTGTGGGTGGTTGTCTCCTGTGTCCGTGTTTGTCGCACCATACGGGACTGTTCGGTTTGTTTTTGTACATCGTCATTTTGTGTAGTCTATTTTCCCTGTTCGTGCGTTCTTCGTGTTTAATGTAAGTTCGTCGTCCAGGTCTGTCTACTCCGTTTGTTGTTTTGTTAGTTATAGTGAAGTTCGTGATTTTTCGTCTTGTCTTTAAATAAATTATGTGTTCACAACCCGCTGCGCCTTGGTTCCATCACTACTCCTCCTTTTCGGTTGAAGAGGAGGAGGACTACCGTTACAGTATATATATATACATACTGGGAGAAAAGCCCTAAGAATCTTTCAAAAAGCCCGTGCACGTGAAGTTCTCGATCATCAAATCAAATCAAATGCCATCAAATCAAATCAAATGTTATTGGTCGCATAGACATATTTAGCAGATGTTATTGTGGGTGTAGCGAAATGCTTGTGTTCATACCAACAATGGAGATAGGTAGTCACTTTGGGTGTTGGGAGATGTGTTTTTACCTATTCTTCTTTTGACATGTCAGGTATAATCTTAAAGAAATCCATTGACATACCTCTCATGATGATTCCCTCAAACAAGACAAACACGTCTTTCAAATAGCTCTACGTGTCGAAATTAAATACATTTTTGACATCTCATACTTCCTAATAATTTTCAATACAGAGGCCACCGAGGCGCCATCAAGGCGCCATACAGAGGGTGATAACTGTGAAATAAGTGGTTTCTGGGTAAGAGAACCCATCACTATGACAGCTGGGGTTAAAGGTCAGGAGGGAGGCTGTGTGAGATGGAGGACAGGGAGGAGAATAAGAGTCCTGCTCGTCTGCCCACCACAGAGGACCAAGGATTACAGGGAAGCCGCCATGTTGAAGGGGACAACAAACAGGTGGATAGTAGAGACTATGAAAACCATTCATTATGTGATGACTAGTTTAGTCACTATCTATTTACAGGTACTTTTCATGTTGAGCTGGCAAGGAATTCTTACATATTCTGTCACAATCAAAGCTAATGCTTTGAAATAGTAAAATACAATTAAATACCATGTTGCTAAATGGAATTTCCAAGCAACGTCATGTAAAAGTACTGATCATAAATGTAGCAATATCGCTGTTATTCTTGTGTTATCTGTAATTCTTGGGTTATCTACAGCAGTGGAAAAGCAGAGTATATACAGAAACCACCCGCTGCTTATAAAGACTTGTGATTAGCACCCAATTAGAGGTCCATTAATGAGGTCTCGTCTGTGAGATCAGAGTTGATGGGTTTATATTACAGACGGGTTAAGTGCGTTGAACCTGGGCGGTGCAAGTCTACACGGTTTGTTCGGGTCCACCTTTGTTCATTCTTCTCCTTTCCCACCTGATACTTTGCCTCTGGGGCTGAGCTCTTTCCTTTAAATACCCGTTAATTGACTTAAGAACACATTAGTCTTTGTTTGGTCAGCAAAAAGGAGGCCCTACTTATCAAAAGGAGCCCTGTGTTATCGCTCAGTGTTGAACAGTGTATTTTTTCTACAGCTTTATAAATCAAGCCCCTGCTTGCTCTCTTTGGGCGGATTATGAACAAGAGCTGTCTCCCCGTGGTAGTCTGTTATCCCACTGCCCCAGACAGTCTGGTAGTCGGTTATCCCACTGCCCCAGACAGTCTGGTAGTCTGTTATCCCACTGCCCCAGACAGTCTGGTAGTCTGTTATCCCACTGCCCCAGACAGTCTGGTAGTCTGTTATCCCACTGCCCCAGACAGTCTGGTAGTCTGTTATCCCACTGCCCCAGACAGTCTGGTAGTCTGTTATCCCACTGCCCCAGACAGTCTGGTAGTCTGTTATCCCACTGCCTCAGACAGTCTGGTAGTCTGTTATCCCACTGCTCCAGACAGTCTGGTAGTCTGTTATCCCACTGCCCCAGACAGTCTGGTAGTCTGTTATCCCACTGCCCCAGACAGTCTGGTAGTCTGTTATCCCACTGCCCCAGACAGTCTGGTAGTCTGTTATCCCACTGCCCCAGACAGTCTGGTAGTCTGTTATCCCACTGCCCCAGACAGTCTGGTAGTCTGTTATCCCACTGCTCCAGACAGTCTGGTAGTCTGTTATCCCACTGCCCCAGTCTGGTAGTCTGTTATCCCACTGCCCCAGACAGTCTGGTAGTCTGTTATCCCACTGCCCCAGACAGTCTGGTAGTCTGTTATCCCACTGCCCCAGACAGTCTGGTAGTCTGTTATCCCACTGCCCCAGACAGTCTGGTAGTCTGTTATCCCACAGCCCCAGACAGTCTGGTAGTCTGTTATCCCACTGCTCCAGACAGTCTGGTAGTCTGTTATCCCACTGCCCCAGTCTGGTAGTCTGTTATCCCACAGCTCCAGACAGTCTGGTAGTCTGTTATCCCACTGCCCCAGACAGTCTGGTAGTCTGTTATCCCACTGCCCCAGACAGTCTGGTAGTCTGTTATCCCACAGCTCCAGACAGTCTGGTAGTCTGTTATCCCACTGCTCCAGACAGTCTGGTAGTCTGTTATCCCACAGCTCCAGACAGTCTGGTAGTCTGTTATCCCACTGCCCCAGACAGTCTGGTAGTCTGTTATCCCACTGCCCCAGATAGTCTGGTAGTCTGTTATCCCACAGCTCCAGACAGTCTGGTAGTCTGTTATCCCACTGCCCCAGACAGTCTGGTAGTCTGTTATCCCACTGCCCCAGACAGTCTGGTAGTCTGTTATCCCACAGCTCCAGACAGTCTGGCAGTAAGACTCTGGCTTTAACTCTGCTCCCTACAGTAAACCACTCTCCCGAGGCGTCGCTAGGATGTAGCTAGCTGTTTTCTTCCTCATTACACCCCCCCCCCTGCCCACTCCCTGACGTGGACGTGAATCAACCCCCCCCCCCCCCCCCCCCCCCCCCCCCCATGCACACACAAACACACATTCAATGTCAAGTCCGGACCCGGAGGTTTACTGGGAGGTAGGGAGGTTAACTGGGAGGTAGGGGGGTTTACTGGGAGGTAGGGGGGTTTACTGGGAGGTAGGGAGGTTAACTGGGAGGTAGGGAGGTTTACTGGGAGGTAGGGAGGTTAACTGGGAGGTAGGGGGGTTTACTGGGAGGTAGGGGGGTTTACTGGGAGGTAGGGAGGTTAACTGGGAGGTAGGGAGGTTTACTGGGAGGTAGGGAGGTTAACTGGGAGGTAGGGAGGTTTACTGGGAGGTAGGGAGGTTTACTGGGAGATAGGGAGGTTAACTGGGAGGTAGGGAGGTTTACTGGGAGGTAGGGAGGTTAACTGGGAGGTAGGGAGGTTTACTGGGAGGTAGGGAGGTTTACTGGGAGATAGGGAGGTTAACTGGGAGGTAGGGAGGTTTACTGGGAGGTAGGGAGGTTAACTGGGAGGTAGGGATGTTAACTGAGAGGTAGGGATGTTAACTGGGAGGTAGGGAGATTTAATGGGGGGAAGGGAGAATTTACTGGGAGGTAGGGGGTAGGGAGGTTTACTGGGAGGTAGGGAGGTTTACTGGGAGGTAGGGGGTAGGCAGGTTTACTGGGAGGTAGGGGGTAGGGAGGTTTACTCGGAGGTAGGGGGTAGGGAGATTAACTGGGAGGTAGGGAGGTTTACTGGGAGATGGGGAGATTTACTGGGAGGTAGGGAGGTTAACTGGGAGGTAGGGGGTAGGGAGGTTAACTGGGAGGTAGGGAGGTTTACTGGGAGGGAGGGAGGTTAACTGGGAGGTAGGGAGGTTAACTGGGAGGGAGGGAGGTTAACTGGGAGGTAGGGAGGTTAACTGGGAGGTAGGGAGGTTTACTGGGAGGTAGGGAGGTTTACTGGGAGGGAGGGAGGTTAACTGGGAGGTAGGGAGGTTAACTGGGAGGGAGGGAGGTTAACTGGGAGATAGTGAGGTTTACTGGGAGGGAGGGAGTTAACTGGGAGGTAGGGAGGTTAACTGGGAGGTAGGGAGGTTTACTGGGAGGTAGGGAGGTTTACTGGGAGGGAGGGAGGTTAACTGGGAGGTAGGGAGGTTAACTGGGAGGGAGGGAGGTTAACTGGGAGATAGGGAGGTTTACTGGCAGGTAGGGAGATTTACTGGGAGGGAGGGAGGTGTACTGGGAGGTAGGGAGATTTACTGGGAGGTAGGGAGGTGTACTGGGTTGGAGGGAAGCAGATAGGGAGGTGTACTGGCAGGGAGGTAGGGAGGTGTACTGGGAGGGAGGGAGGTAAGGAGGTGTACTGGCAGGGAGGTAGGGAGTTGTACTGGCAGGGAGGTAAGGAGGTGTACTGGGAGGGAGGGAGGTAAGGAGGTGTACTGGCAGGGAGGTAGGGAGGTGTACTGGGAGGGAGGTAGGTAGGGAGGTGTACAAGGAGGGAGGTAGGTAGGGAGGTGTACAGGGAGGGAGGTAGGGAGGGAGGTAGGGAGAGAGGTAGGGAGGGAGGTGTACAGGGAGGGAGGTAGGGAGGTGTACTGGGAGGGAGGGAGGTAAGGAGGTGTACTGGCAGGGAGGGAAGGAGGTAGGGAAGTGTACTGGGAGGGAGGGAAGGAGGTAGGGAAGTGTACTGGGAGGGAGGGAGGGAGTGGTACTGGGAGGGAGGTAGGGAGGTAGGTGTACTGGGAGGGAGGTAGGGAGGGAGGTGTACTGGGAGGGAGGTAGGTAGGTAGGGAGGTGTACTGGGAGGGAGGGAGGTAGGGAGGGAAGTGTACTGGGAGGGAGGTAGGGAGGGAGGTGTACTGGGAGGGAGGTAGGGAGGGAGGTGTACTGGGAGGGAGGTAGGGAGGGAGGTGTACAGGGAGGGAGGTAGGGAGGGAGGTGTACAGGGAGGGAGGTAGGGAGGTGTACTGGGAGGGAGGTAGGGAGGTGTACTGGGAGGGGGGTGTACTGGGAGGGGGGTGTACTGGGAGGGAGGTAGATAGGGAGGTGTACTGGGAGGGAGGTAGGTAGGGAGGTGTACAGGGAAGGAGGTAGGGCGGGAGGTGTACAGGGAAGGAGGTAGGGAGGTGTACAGGGAGGGAGGTAGGGAGGTGTACTGGGAGGGAGGGAGGTGTACTGGGAGGGAGATAGGGCGGGAGGTGTACAGGGAAGGAGGTAGGGAGGGAGGTGTACTGGGAGGGAGGTAGGGCGGGAGGTGTACTGGGAAGGAGGTAGGGAGGGAGGTGTACTGGGAGGGAGGTAGGGCGGGAGGTGTACTGTAAAGTAATAGAAGTGGTTGTGGCGTTGGGGGTCATCTGGGATCCTCTCTCTCTTCGCTCCAGTGCACAGGGCCAGAGCCTGTCTGGATTAATGGGCTGTGAAGATAGGCTTCGTCTCAAATGGCACTCTAAGCCCTACATAGTGCATTACCTATACAAAAATAGTGCACTATAAAGGGAATAGGGTGCCATTTGAGCTGTGTAGAGTTGTATAGCTGCAGTGAGGGCAGAAAAGAGAAAGGCTGAGCTTTACACCGGATAACCTTCATACCAGGGGATACTGGTGAGATAACACCTGTGCTACTGATCTTCTGGTTCATAGTGTGTTTGCTGCCATTCTGCAACAGTCCTGCATAAATAAAGGTGTATAAATGTATTGGGGGAAAAGTACATTATTATTGGGAAAGATACATTCTCATTGACACTTTGTCAGATTACCTTTTCCATTTATTGACAGGCAGTTATCGTCGAGGAGTGACAAATGAAGAGACGCCCAACTTACTTCCATTTATCTCCTGTTGCCATGGCCATTTACGCGTGTGTCTCTATGTCAGTCTTCATAGAGACCATTGAATGACAAGACGTGTGTTCTGAGGAAGGCCTGTTTTGACGAGCTTGCAGCGGGCACCGTGTCTTTCGATCGATTCCGCCATTCAACGTTTTATCACTGACTCCTTAATTGTTGACTTTCATTGAGTGTGAGCAATGTGCATCGATGTGTTCTCGGGGAACCGCCAGCAACCCGAGAAGAGAAGAAGAGAAACCGATATATAACACTATAAAGACAGTCACTAGGCCAATTCTCCTCCCCATTGTAGGCGAGCACATGTACTTTATCATTTTAAATCTAAATTTGATCTTAGACAATCAGCCCATGAGCTGTGCAATTTGAACTTCTCACCTTTGGGTGCGAGCAGTTCTTTTTCTTCTTTTTCTTACACCCCGTTCCCGGTTCCGTTCCCGGTCGCGGTCCCGGTCGCGGTCCTTGTCTCTATCTGAGCAGATTCCTTCACTAGTTTTTTGTTCACCATCCTGCAAAAAAAAAAAAAAAAAAAAAACTCAAACCTGAATCATGTAATTGAGGAGGTTACCGTGGTTACTGTTGCGAAAGGTCAAGAAAGACAAGTCCCGCCTTTTAGATTGAGTTCTCGTGGGTGTTGTGTTCCAGACGACTTTTACCAGTGAATCTAGTTGGTTCGACGTAAAGCCATAGAAAGTGTGTGAAGACGACACAAATACATGGTTATAACGACAAATATATGGTTATAATGACAAATACATGGTTATAACGACAAATACATGGTTATAACGACAAATACATGGTTATAACGACAAATACATGGTTATAACGACAAATACATGGTTATAACGACAAATACATGGTTATAACGACAAATACATGGTTATAACGACAAATACATGGTTATAACGACAAATACATGGTTATAACGACAAATACATGGTTATAACGACAAATACATGGTTATTTATGTTGAAATCCAATCGTTCTATAAAGAAGTATCCATTAAACAAACTTACCTTCTTGGTCATTGTTTTACTCTTGCTAACCAAGTGAACAGAAATGGTTACCAGTGCCACCATAATGTAAATTTGATCGCCTATCAGATGAATTAGGGTTAATAAGATGAGGACACTGACTATGGAACCAGACCCAACACTCACGATTCCATTTCATACCTAATGATTTTATCAAACACCCACAATTCAATTTCGTTGGTAGTTAATGTTTCTTTTATACCTGATGTTTATAGACTGAACTGCACGTGGATCTTATTTCTCTTATATTTCTCTCTTTTTCACACACACGCGCACACACGCGCACACACACACACACACACACACACACGCACGCACGCGCGCGCGCGCGCGCACGCACGCACGCACGCACGCACGCACGCACGCACGCACGCACGCACGCACGCACGCACGCACGCACACACACACACACACACACACACACACACACACACACACACACACACACACACACACACACACACACACACACACACACACACACACGCGCGTGCACAAACACGCACACACACACACATACACACGCGCACATACACACACATACACACACGCACACACACACACATACACGCACGCACACACACACACACACACACACACACACACACACACACACACACACACACACACACACACACACACACACACACACACACACACACACACACACGCACACGCACACGCACACACACACACACGCACACACACACACACACACTGAACCACATCCCCTCACAGAGATAGCCGTATCCATTGAGTTTCTTCCTTCGTCCGTCTTCGACGGGTCACTCCTGAGGTGGGGAGAGATAGCCAGACTTGGCCCTTTAAAATGGTGCACAGACTCCTTATCGTCCATATCATCCCTATCTGTCTAAGAGTGATGGAGGATGGAGGACACACAGTCTCATTTTCACCCAGACAACGCTCCTCTCCGACCCTCCCCGGCCCTGCATCCAGCCCACTAATGAGATTCATGGGGCGTCTCCATTGTGTTGGTGACTGATAGGGCCTTCACTTTGGTCCTCACTGGTCACTCCTCTATCCCCCCCAAGGGGACTGGGAGGAAACACCGATCCCAGACAAATGAAGTCAGAAAGGAGGGCAGTCGAAGACATAGCAGTGAGCAGTGGTGAAAACGTCCCTCCTGGGTCATGTTCATTAGGTGGAAAATGTTGTGAAACTGAGTGAAATGGGCAAAGGTACTGACTGAACTTGTCTAATAAGTATATTTGACACACCTTTAAACATGGAAAACACTCCTGTCGTGTCGGTGAAGAGATGACAAGAGTTTTGTCAGAATGTGGCTGGGTATGTGGTCCCATAAGACGACACTGTGACACATCAAGTTTTTATTTTTTTATTACCGGAAACAATACAATAATACAAGACAGTGGTTTGTTTTGTGTAAACTGGATAACTTTACAGGTACACCGTTTTAGCTAGCTATGGTTGGTTTGGTTTTGGACCAACATATAAATGGTCAGGAACTGTACTGCCATATTTCTGATAGCATTGTGACAGATAGTGTTTTCTCTTTGTTTAAACAGTGCCTCCTGAACTATGATATATTGAAATAATTATTTGCTTTATGGAAGGGAAAATGGGTATTTTGCACTTCTCACTTTTTTTCAAACTGTAGACTTTGGGTGCAGAATCAACTTGTAAATCATTTTGTGTTTACTCTTGAAAACAGTCTAAATATTAGATGAGGCTCTCTCCTGGTTACTTTGCTGTTTTCTCTCTTCTTTTTATCTTTTCCTTCTTATCAAAGCAAGGCTTCTACGGAGAGACGTGATTTGCATTCGCAAGATAGTTCATCGTTAAACCCCCCAGAGGTGTTGTATGCTGCAGACAAACAACCTCCACTGTGAAGGAAAATAAGGAGGACATTATTCATTACAGTAGTTTTACACAGTAGTATTGTATAGGTTACAGTAATGATACACAGTACTATTCTATAGGTTATAGTAATGATACACAGTACTATTCTATAGGTTATAGTAATGATACACAGTACTATTCTATAGGCTATAGTAATGATACACAGTACTATTCTATAGGTTATAGTAATGATACACAGTACTATTCTATAGGTTATAGTAATGATACACAGTACTATTCTATAGGTTACAGTAATGATACACAGTACTATTCTATAGGTTATAGTAATGATACACAGTACTATTCTATAGGTTATAGTAATGATACACAGTACTATTCTATAGGTTACAGTAATGATACACAGTACTATTCTATAGGTTATAGTAATGATACACAGTACTATTCTATAGGTTATAGTAATGATACACAGTACTATTCTATAGGTTACAGTAATGATACACAGTACTATTCTATAGGTTACAGTAATGATACACAGTACTATTCTATAGGTTACAGTAATGATACACAGTACTATTCTATAGGTTACAGTAATGATACACAGTACTATTCTATAGGTTATAGTAATGATACACAGTACTATTCTATAGGCTACAGTAATGATACACAGTACTATTCTATAGGTTATAGTAATGATACACAGTACTATTCTATAGGTTACAGTAATGATACACAGTAGTATTCTATAGGTTACAGTAATGATACACAGTACTATTCTATAGGTTATAGTAATGATACACAGTACTATTCTATAGGTTACAGTAATGATACACAGTAGTATTCTATAGGTTACAGTAATGATACACAGTACCATTCTATAGGTTATAGTAATGATACACAGTACTATTCTATAGGTTATAGTAATGATACACAGTAGTATTCTATATGCTACAGTAATGATACACAGTAGTATTCTTTCTATAGGTTACAGTAATGATATACAGTAGTATTGTATAGGTTACAGTAGTGAAACACAGTAGTATTCTATAGGTTACAGTAGGGATACACAGTAGTATTCTATATGCTACAGTAATGATACACAGTAGTATTCTATATGCTACAGTAATGATACACAGTAGTATTCTATAGGCTACAGTAATGATACACAGTAGTATTCTATATGCTACAGTAATGATACACAGTAGTATTCTTTCTATAGGTTACAGTAATGATATACAGTAGTATTCTATAGGCTACAGTAATGATACACAGTAGTATTCTATATGCTACAGTAATGATACACAGTAGTATTCTTTCTATAGGTTACAGTAATGATACACAGTAGTATTCTATGGGTTACAGTAGTAATACATAGTAGTATTCTATAGGCTACAGTTAGACAGTATTCTATGGGCTACAGTAGTTTTACACAGTAGTATTCTATAGGCTACAGTAGTGATACACAATAGTATTCTATAGGCTACAGTAGTGATACACAATAGTATTCTATAGGTTACAGTAATGATACACAGTAGTATTCTATAGGCTACAGTTAGACAGTATTCTATGGGCTACAGTAGTTTTACACAGTAGTATTATATAGTCTACAGTAGTGATACAAATGTGTTTAAGTTCCTGTTAGTGAGTATTTCTCCTTTGCCATGATAATCCATCCACCTGACAGGTGTGGCATATCAAGAAGCTGATTAAACAGCATGATCATTACACAGGTGCACCTTGTGCTGGGGACAATAAAAGGCCAGTCTAAAATGTGTAGTTTGGTCACACAACACAATGCCACAAATGTCACAAGTTTTGAGGGAGCGTGCAATTGGCAGGAATGTCCACCAGAGTTGTTGCCAGAGAATTGAATGTTCATTTCTCTACCATATGCCACCTCCTTGTCATTTTAGAGAATTTGGCAGTACGTTCAACCGGCCTCCCAACCGCAGACCATGCGTAACCACGCCAGCCCAGGACCTCCACATCATTATTCTTCCTCTGCGGGATTGTCTGAGACCTGCCAACCGGACAGCTGATGAAACTGTGGGTTTGCAGAACCAAAGAATTTCTACACAAACTGTCAGAAACCGTCTCAGGGAAGCTCATCTGCGTGCTAGTCGTCCTCTCCGGGGTCTTGACCTGACTGCAGTTCGGCGACGTAACCGACTTCAGTGGGCAAATGCTCACATTCGATGTCCACTGGCACGCTGGAGAAGTGTCCTCTTCACAGATGAATCTCAGTTTCAACTGTACCGGGCAGATGGCAGACGTGTGGGCGAGCAGTTTGCTGATGTCAACGTTGTGAACAGAGCGCCCCATGGTGGTGGTGGAGTTATGGTATGGGGCAGGCATAAGGTGCTGCAGGCGTGGGGTGCTGCAGACTGTTCTAGTGCTCTTGCCAATTTGTTGATATATATGTTGAAAAGGGTGGGGCTCAAGCTGCATCTCTGTGTCACCCCACGGCCCTGTGGAAAGAAATATGTGTTTTTTGCCAATTTTAACTGCACACTTGTTGTTTGTGTACATGGATTTTATAATGTTGCATGTTTTTCAATTTGTATAGCACACCCTCATGCTAAATTGATTCAAAAGCTCTGTTGAAATCAACAAAGCTTGAGAAGACTTTGCCTTTGTTTTGGTTTGTTAATCAGCTAGGGCGTGCAGGGCGAATACATGGTCTGTAATACTACAATTTGGTAAAAAGCCAATTTTACAATTGCATAGTACACTGTTTTCACTGAGGAGAGTTTCACTGCTGCTAATGATAATGCAGAGGATTTTCCCAAAGTTGCAGTTGATAGTTATTGGGGTCAAATTTGTCTCCAATTTTGTGGATTTGGGTGATCAGTCCTTGGTTCCAAGTATTGGGGAAGATGCCAGAGCGAAGGAAGATGTTACAGAGTTCAAAAGTCTCTCTTTCTCCTTCTACCCCCCTCTATCCTTCTACACCCCTCTCTCTCCTTCTACCCCCTCTCTCCTTCTACCCCCCCTCTCTCCTTCTACACCCCCTTTCTCCTTCTACCCCAATCTCTCCTTCTACCCCCTCTCTCCTTCTACCCCCTCTCTCCTTCTACCCCCTCTCTCTCCTTCAACCCCCCCTCTCTCCTTCTACACCCCCTTTCTCCTTCTACCCCAATCTCTCCTTCTACCCCCTCTCTCCTTCTACACCCCTCTCTCCTTCTACCCCCCTTCTCTCCTTCTACCCCTCTCTCTCCTTCCACTCCCCTCTTTCTCCTTCTACACCCCCACTCTCTATCCTTCTACCCCCTCTCTCTCCTTCTACCCCCCTCTCTTTCCTTCTACCCCCCCTCTCTCTTTCTACCCCCCTCTCTCTCATTCCACTCCCCTCTTTCTCCTTCTACACCCCCACTCTCTCTCATTCTACACCTCTCTCTCCTTCCACTCCCCTCTTTCTCCTTCTACACCCCCACTCTCTCTCATTCTACCCCTCTCTCTCTCCTTCTACCCCCTCTCTCTCTCCTTCTACCACCCCTCTCTCTCATTCTAACCCCCCCACTCTCTATCCTTCTACCAACTCTCTCTCATTCTACCCCCCTCTCTCTCCTTCTACCCCCCTTCTCTCTCATTCTACCCCCTCTCTTCTTCTACCCCCCTCTCTCCTTCTACCCCCCCTCTATTTCTACTCCCCCTCTCTCCTTCTACCCCTCTCTCTCATTCTACCCCCTCTCTCCTTCTACCCCCCCTCTCTCTCCTTCTACCCCCCCTCTCTCCTTCTACCCCCCCTCTCTCTCCTTCTACCCCCCCTCTCCTTCTACCCCCCCTCTCTCCTTCTACCCACCCCTCTCTCTCCTTCTACCCACCCCTCTCTCTCCTTCTACCCCCCCTCTCCATCTACCCCCCCTCTCCTTCTACGCCCCCTCTCCTTAGACCCCCCCTCTCCTTCTACGCCCCCTCTCCTTCTACCCCCCTCTCTCCTTCTACCCCCCCTCTCCTTCTACCCACCCCTCTCTCTCCTTCTACCCCACTCTCTCTCCTTCTACCCCTTCTCTCCTTCTACCCCCTCTCTCTCTTTCTACCCCTCTCTCTCCTTCTACCCCCCTATCCTTCTACACCCCTCTCCTTCTACCCCCCTCTCTCCTTCTACCCCTCTCTCTCCTTCTACCCCACTCTCTCTCCTTCTACACCCCTCTCTCCTTCTACCCCACTCTCTCTCCTTCTACCCCCCCTCTCCTTCTACCCCCCTATCCTTCTACCCCCCCTCTCTCCTTCTACCCCCTCTCTCCTTCTACCCACCCCTCTCTCTCATTTTACCCCACTCTCTCTCCTTCTACCCCCCCTCTCTCCTTCTACCCCCTCTCTCCTTCTACCCACCCCTCTCTCTCCTTCTCCCCCACTCTCTCTCCTTCTACCCCGTCTCTCCTTCTACCCACCTCTCTCTCCTTCTACCCCCTCTCTCCTTCTACCCCCTCTCTCTTTCTACCCCCTCTCTCCTTCTACCCACCCCTCTTTCTCCTTTTACCCCACTCTCTCTCCTTCTACCCCCCCTCTCTACTTCTACCCACCCCTCTCTCTCCTTCTACCCCACTCTCTCTCCTTCTACCCCGTCTCTCCTTCTACCCACCTCTCTCTATCCTTCTACCCCTCTCTCTCCTTCTACCCCATTCTCTCTCCTTCTACCACCCCTCTCTCTATCCTTCTACCCTCCCCTCTCTCTCCTTCTACCCCCTTCTCTCTCCTTCTATCCCACTCTCTCTCCTTCTACCCCCTCTCTCTCCTTCTACCCCCTCTCTCCTTCTACCCCCCTCTCTCTCATTCTACCCACCCCTCTCTCTCCTTCTACCCCACTCTCTCTCCTTCTACCCCACTCTCTCTCTCCTTCTACCCCCCCTCTCCTTCTACCCTCCCTCTCTCCTTCTACCCCCCCTTCTCTCTCCTTCTACCCCCCTCTCCTTCTACCCCCTCTCTCCTTCTACCCACCTCTCTCTCTCCTTCTACCCCTCTCTCTCCTTCTACCCCCTCTCTCCTTCTACCCCCCTCTCCTTCTACCCCCCTCTCCTTCTACTCCCCTCTCCTTCTACCCTCCCTCTCTCATTCTAACCCTCTCTCTCCTTCTACCCCACTCTCTCTCCTTCTACCCCCCTTCTCCTTCTACCCCCCTCTCTCTCCTTCTACCCCACTCTCTCTCCTTCTACCCCTCTCTCTCCTTCTACCCCACTCTCTCTCCTTCTACCCCCCTCTCCTTCTACCCCCCTCTCTCTCCTTCTACCCCACTCTCTCTCCTTCTACCCCACTCTCTCTCCTTCTACCCCCCTCTCCTTCTACCCCCCTCTCTCTCCTTCTACCCCACTCTCTCTCCTTCTACCCCTCTCTCTCCTTCTACCCCCCCTTTCTCTCCTTCTACCCCCCTCTCCTTCTACCCCCCTCTCTCTCCTTCTACCCCACTCTCTCTCCTTCTACCCCCCTCTCTCTCCTTCTACCCCCCTCTCCTTCTACCCCCCCTCTCTCCTTCTACCCCACTCTCTCTCCTTCTACCCCTTCTCTCCTTCTACCCCACTCTCTCTCCTTCTACCCCCTCTCTCCTTCTACCCCCCTCTCTCTCCTTCTACCCACCCCTCTCTCTCCTTCTACCCCACTCTCTCTCCTTCTACCCCGTCTATCCTTCTACCCACCTCTCTCTATCCTTCTACCCTCCCCTCTCTCTCCTTCTACCCCCCTCTCTCTCCTTCTACCCCACTCTCTCTCCTTCTACCCCCTCTCTCCTTCTACCCCACTCTCTCTCCTTCTTCCCCCTCTCTCCTTATTCCCCCCTCTCTCTCCTTCTACCCCCCCTCTCTCTCCTTCTACCCCACTCTCTCTCCTTCTACCCACCTCTCTCTCTCCTTCTACCCCTCTCTCTCCTTCTACCCCACTCTCTCCTTCTACTCCACTCTCTCTCCTTCTACCCCCTCTCTCTCCTTCTACCCCACTCTCTCTCCTTCTACCCACCTCTCTCTCTCCTTCTACCCCACTCTCTCCTTCTACCCCCCTCTCTCTCCTTCTACCCCTCTCTCTCTCCGTCTACCCCACTCTCTCTCCTTCTACCCACCTCTCTCTCTCCTTCTACCCCACTCTCTCTCTCCTTCTACCCCCTCTCTCTCCTTCTACCCCACTCTCTCTCCTTCTACCCACCTCTCTCTCTCCTTCTACCCCACTCTCTCCTTCTACCCCCCTCTCTCTCCTTCTACCCCTCTCTCTCTCCTTCTACCCCACTCTCTCTCCTTCTACCCACCTCTCTCTCTCCTTCTACCCCTCTCTCTCTCCTTCTACCCCCCTCTCTCTCCTTCTACCCCTCTCTCTCCTTCTACCCCCTCTCACTCTCCTTCTACCCTCCTCTCTCTATCCTTCTACCCCCCCCTCTTTCTCCTTCTACCCCTCTCTCTCTCCTTCTACCCCCCCTCTCTCTCCTTCTACCCCCCCTCTCTCTCCTTCTACCCCACTCTCTCTCCTTCTACCCCCCTCTCCTTCTACCCCCTTCTCTCTCCTTCTACCCCCTCTCTCCTTCTACCCCCCTCTCTCCTTCTACCCCCTTCTCTCTCCTTCTACCACCCCTCTCTCTCCTTCTACCCCACTCTCTCTCCTTCTACCCTCCCCTCTCTCTCCTACCACCCTCTCTCTCCTTCTACCCTCCCCTCTCTCTCCTTCTACCCCCCTCTCTCTCCTTCTACCCCCCCCTCTCTCCTTCTACCCTCCCCTCTCTCTCCTTCTACCCCCCCTCTCTCTCCTTCTACCCCTCTCTCTCCTTCTACTCCACTCTCTCTCCTTCTACCCCCCTCTCTCTCCTTCTACCCCACTCTCTCTCCTTCTACCCACCTCTCTCTCTCCTTCTACCCCCCCTCTCTCTCCTTCTACCCCTCTCTCTCCTTCTACCCCACTCTCTCTCCTTCTACCCACCTCTCTCTCTCCTTCTACCCCACTCTCTCCTTCTACCCCCCTCTCTCTCCTTCTACCACCCTCTCTCTCTCCTTCTACCCCCCTCTCTCTCTCCTTCTACCCCCCTCTCTCTCCTTCTACCCCTCTCTCTCCTTCTACCCCCTCTCACTCTCCTTCTACCCTCCTCTCTCTATCCTTCTACCCCCCCTCTTTCTCCTTCTACCCCTCTCTCTCTCCTTCTACCCCCCCTCTCTCTCCTTCTACCCCCCTCTCCTTCTACCCCCTTCTCTCTCCTTCTACCCCCTCTCTCCTTCTACCCCCCTCTCTCCTTCTACCCCCTTCTCTCTCCTTCTACCACCCCTCTCTCTCCTTCTACCCCCTCTCTCTCCTTCTACCACCCTCTCTCTCCTTCTACCCTCCCCTCTCTCTCCTTCTACCCCCCCTCTCTCTCCTTCTACCCCCCCCACCCTCTCTCCTTCAACCCACCCCTCTCTCTCCTTCTACCCCAATCTCTCTCCTTTAACCCCTCTCTCTCTCCTTCTACCACCCTCTCTCTCCTTCTACCCTCCCCTCTCTTTCCTTCTACCCTCCTCTATCTCTCCTTCTACCCTCCTCTCTTTCTCCTTCTACCCCCTCTCTCTCCTTCTACCCTCCCCTCTCTCTCCTTCTACCCTCCCTTCTCTCTCCTTCTACCCCCTCTCACTCTCCTTCTACACTCCTCTCTCTCTCTCCTTCTACCCCTCTCTCTCCTTCTACCCCCTCTCACTCTCCTTCTACCCTCCTCTCTCTCTCTCCTTCTACCCCTCTCTCTCCTTCTACACCCCCACTCTCTATCCTTCTACCCCCCTCTCTCTCCTTCTACCCCCCTCTCTCTCCTTCTACCCCTCTCTCTCTCCTTCTACACCCCTCTCCTTTTACCCCCCTTCTCTCTCTACCTCCTCTCTCTCTCCTTCTATCCCCCTCTCTCCTTCTACCCCTCTCTCTCTCCATCTACCCACACTCTTTCTCCTTCTACCCCCCTCTCTCTCCTTCTATCCCCCCTCTCTCTCCATCTACCCCTCTCTCTCTCCATCTACCTCTCTCTCCTTCTCCCGCCCCTCTCTCCTTCTACCCCCCTCTCTCTCCTTCTACCCCCCTCTCTCTCCTTCTACCCCCCCTCTCTCTCTTTCTACCCCCTCTCTCCTACTGAAGAGATAACTCCTTCTACTCCCTCTCTCTCATTCTACCCCCCCTCTCTCCTTCTACCACTCTCTCTCTCCTTCTACCCCTCTCTCTCTCCTTCCAACCCCACCCACCCTCTCTCTCCTTCTACCCCCCTCTCCTTCTACTCCCCTCTCGCCTTCTACCACCCTCTCTCCTTCTACCCCCCTCTCTCCTTCTACCCCCTCTCTCCTTCAACTCTCCTCTTTCCTTCTACCCCTCTCTCTCCTTCTACCCCCTCTCTCCTTCTAGCCCCCTCTTCTTCTAACCTTCACTCTCTCTCTCCTTCTACCCCTCTCGCTATCCTTCTACCCCTCTCTCTCTCCTTCTACCCCCCTCTCTCGTTCTACCCCCCTTTCCTTCTACCCCCACCCACTTTCTCCTTCTACCCCCCCTCTCCTTCTACCCCCTCTCTCCTTCTACCCCCTATCTCTCCTTCTAACCCCCCCTCTCTTTCCTTCTACCTCCTCTCTCTCCTCCCACTCCACTCTCTCTCCTTCTACCCCCCTCTCTCTCCTTCTACCCCCTATCTCTCCTTCTAACCCCTATCTCTCCTTCTAACCCCCCCTCTCTTTCCTTCTACCCCCTCTCTCTCCTTCTACCCCTCTCTCTCCTTCTACACCCCCACTCTCTATCCTTCTACCCCCCTCTCTCTCCTTCTACCCCCCTCTCTCTCCTTCTACCCCTCTCTCTCTCCTTCTACACCCCTCTCCTTTTACCCCCCTTCTCTCTCTACCCCCTCTCTCTCTCCTTCTACCCCCCTCTCTCCTTCTACCCCTCTCTCTCTCCATCTACCCACACTCTTTCTCCTTCTACCCCCTCTCTCTCCTTCTATCCCCCCTCTCTCTCCATCTACCCCTCTCTCTCTCCATCTACCTCTCTCTCCTTCTCCCGCCCCTCTCTCCTTCTAACCCCCTCTCTCTCCTTCTACCCTCTCTGTCCTTCTACCCCCCTCTCTCTCCTTCTACCCCCCTCTCTCTCCTTCTATCCCCCCTCTCTCTCCATCTACCCCTCTCTCTCTCCATCTACCTCTCTCTCCTTCTCCCGCCCCTCTCTCCTTCTACCCCCCTCTCTCTCCTTCTACCCCCCTCTCTCTCCTTCTACCCCCCCTCTCTCTCTTTCTACCCCCTCTCTCCTACTGAAGAGATAACTCCTTCTACTCCCTCTCTCTCATTCTACCCCCCCTCTCTCCTTCTACCACTCTCTCTCTCCTTCTACCCCTCTCTCTCTCCTTCCAACCCCACCCACCCTCTCTCTCCTTCTACCCCCCTCTCCTTCTACTCCCCTCTCGCCTTCTACCACCCTCTCTCCTTCTACCCCCCTCTCTCCTTCTACCCCCTCTCTCCTTCAACTCTCCTCTTTCCTTCTACCCCTCTCTCTCCTTCTACCCCCTCTCTCCTTCTAGCCCCCTCTTCTTCTAACCTTCACTCTCTCTCTCCTTCTACCCCTCTCGCTCTCCTTCTACCCCTCTCTCTCTCCTTCTACCCCCCTCTCTCGTTCTACCCCCCTTTCCTTCTACCCCCACCCACTTTCTCCTTCTACCCCCCCTCTCCTTCTACCCCCTCTCTCCTTCTACCCCCTATCTCTCCTTCTAACCCCCCCTCTCTTTCCTTCTACCTCCTCTCTCTCCTCCCACTCCACTCTCTCTCCTTCTACCCCCCTCTCTCTCCTTCTACCCCCTATCTCTCCTTCTAACCCCTATCTCTCCTTCTAACCCCCCCTCTCTTTCCTTCTACCCCCTCTCTCTCCTTCTACCCCTCTCTCTCCTTCTACACCCCCACTCTCTATCCTTCTACCCCCCTCTCTCTCCTTCTACCCCCCTCTCTCTCCTTCTACCCCTCTCTCTCTCCTTCTACACCCCTCTCCTTTTACCCCCCTTCTCTCTCTACCCCCCTCTCTCTCTCCTTCTACCCCCCTCTCTCCTTCTACCCCTCTCTCTCTCCATCTACCCACACTCTTTCTCCTTCTACCCCCTCTCTCTCCTTCTATCCCCCCTCTCTCTCCATCTACCCCTCTCTCTCTCCATCTACCTCTCTCTCCTTCTCCCGCCCCTCTCTCCTTCTAACCCCCTCTCTCTCCTTCTACCCTCTCTGTCCTTCTACCCCCCTCTCTCTCCTTCTACCCCCCTCTCTCTCCTTCTACCCCCCCTCTCTCTCTTTCTACCCCCTCTCTCCTACTGAAGAGATAACTCCTTCTACCCCCTCTCTCTCATTCTACCCCCCCTCTCTCCTTCTACCACTCTCTCTCTCCTTCTACCCCCCTCTCTCTCCTTCTAACCCCACCCACCCTCTCTCTCCTTCTACCCCCCTCTCCTTCTACTCCCCTCTCGCCTTCTACCACCCTCTCTCCTTCTACCCCCCTCTCTCCTTCTACCCCCTCTCTCCTTCAACTCTCCTCTTTCCTTCTACACCTCTCTCTCCTTCTACCCCCTCTCTCCTTCTAGCCCCCTCTTCTTCTAACCTTCACTCTCTCTCTCCTTCTACCCCTCTCGCTCTCCTTCTACCCCTCTCTCTCTCCTTCTACCCCCCTCTCTCGTTCTACCCCCCTTTCCTTCTACCCCCACCCACTTTCTCCTTCTACCCCCCCTCTCCTTCTACCCCCTCTCTCCTTCTACCCCCTCGCTCTCCTCCCACTCCACTCTCTCTCCTTCTACCCCCCTCTCTCTCCTTCTACCCCCTATCTCTCCTTCTAACCCCCCCTCTCTTTCCTTCTACCCCCCTCTCTCTCCTTCTACCCCCTCTCTCCTTCTACCCCCTATCTCTCCTTCTAACCCCCCCTCTCTTTCCTTCTACCCCCTCTCTCTCCTCCCACTCCACTCTCTCTCCTTCTACCCCACTCTCTCTCCTTCTACCCCCCTCTCTCTCCTCCCACTCCACTCTCTCTCCTTCTACCCCCTCTCTCTCCTCCCACTCCACTCTCTCTCCTTCTACCCCCCTCTCTCTCCTTCTACCCCCCTCTCTCTCCTTCTAACCCCTCTCTCTCTCCTTCAACCCTCCCCCCTCTCTCCTTCTACTCCATCTCTCCTTCTCCCGCCCTCTCTCCTTCTACCCCCCTCTCTCTCTTTCTACTCCCCTCTTTCCTTCTACCCCCTCTCTCTCTCCTTCTACACCCCTCTCCTTTTACCCCCTTCTCTCTCTACCCCCTCTCTCTCTCCTTCTACCCCCCCCCTGTCCTTCTACCCCTCTCTCTCTCCATCTACCCCTCTCTCTCTCCATCTACCCACCCTCTTTCTCCTTCTACCCCCCAATCTCTCCTTCTACCCCCCCTCTCTCTCCATCTACCCCTCTCTCTCTCCATCTACCTCTCTCTCTCTTTCTAACCCCCCTCTCTCCTTCTACCCCCCCTCTGTCCTTCTACCCCTCTCTCTCTCCATCTACCCACCCTCTTTCTCCTTCTACCCCCCTCTCTCTGTTTCTACCCCCCCTCTCTCTCCATCTACCCCTCTCTCTCTCCATCTACCTCTCTCTCTCCATCTACCTCTCTCTCTCCTTCTACCCCCCTCTCCTTTTACCCCCCCTTTCTCTCTACCCCCTCTCTCTCTCTCCTTCTACCCTTTTCTCTCTCCATCTACCCCTCTCTCTCTCCATCTACCCACCCTCTTTCTCCTACCCCCTCTCTCTCCTTCTACCCCTCCTCTCTCTCATCTACCCCTCTCTCTCTACTTCTACCCCTCTCTCTCTCCTTCTACCCCCCTCTCCTTCTACCCCCCCTCTCGCTCCTTCTACCCCTCCTTTCTCCTTCTACCCCTCTCTCTTTCCTTCTACCCCCTCTCTCCTTCTACCCCTCTCTCTCTCTCCTTCTAACCCCACCCACTCTCTTTCTCCTTCTACCCACCCTCTTTCTCCTTCTTCCCACCCTCTTTCTCCTTCTACCCCCCCTCTCCTTCTAACCCCCCTTTCTCTCCTTCTACCCACCTCTCTCTTTCTACCCCCTCTCTCCTTCTACCCCCCCTCTCTCTCCTTCTAACCCCACCCACCCTCTTTCTCCTTCTACCCCCCTCTCTCTCCTGCTAACCCCACCCACCCTCTCTCTCCTTCTACCCCCCTCTCTCTCCTTCTACCCCCCTTCTCTCCTTCTACCCCCCCTCTCCTTCTACCCCTCCTCTCTCCTTCTACCCCCTCTTTCCTTTCTACCCTTCTCTCTCTTCTTCTACCCCCTCTCTCCTACTACCCCCCCTTTCTCCTTCTTCCCCCTCTTTCCTTCTGCCCCCTCTCTCTCCTTCTACCCCTCTCTCTCCTTATACCCACCCCTCTCCTCTACCCCCCTCTCTCCTTCTACCCCCCCTCTCTCCTTCTACCCCCTCTTTCCTTCTACCCCCTCTTTCCTTCTAGCCCTCTCTCCTTCTACCCCCCTCTCTCTCCTTCTACCGCCACACTCTCTCCTTCTACCCTCCCTCTCTCTCTCCTTCTACCCACCCTCTTTCTCTCTTTCTACCCCCCCTCTCTCTCCTTCTACCTTCCCTCTCTCTCTCCTTCTACCCCCCTCTCATTCTACCCCCCTCTCTCCTTCTACCCCCTATCTCTCCTTCTAACCCCACCCCCTCTCTCTCCTTCTACCCCCCTCTCTCTCCTTCGACCCCATTCTCTCTCCTTCTACCCCCCTCTCTCTCCTTCTACCCCCCCTCTCTCTCCTTCTACCCCCCCTCTCCTTCTACCCCCCTCTCTCCTTCTACCCCCCCTCTCTCTCCTTCTACCCCCCCTCTCCTTCTACCCCCCTCTCTCTCCTTCTACCCCCTCTTTCTCCTTCTACCCCCCCTCTCTCTCCTTCTACCCCTCTCTCTCTCCTTCTACCCCCCTCTCTCTCCTTCTACCCCCTCTCCTTCTACCCCCCTCTCTCTCCTTCTACCCCCTCTCTCTCTCCTTCTACCCCCCTCTCTCTCCTTCTACCCCCCTCTCTCTCCTTCTACCCCCCTCTCTCTCCTTCTACCCCCCCTCTCTCTCCTTCTACCGCCACACTCTCTCCTTCTACCCTCCCTCTCTCTCTCCTTCTACCCACCCTCTCTCTCTCCTTCTACCCCCCCCCTCTCTCTCTTTCTACCCCTACTCCACCCTCTCTTTCCATGGGTAAGCAGGTAATCATGAGCTGTCAGTAAAAGGTGACTCATTAATGTGATGGATATGGTGAGCCAAACAAATGACGTGAAGCGCGTGGAGCCTTGTGCTCATGGTACCTTGGCCTTTTGTTGTGTCCTAGTGGTAGTGAAATCTATCCACCAGAGGCCTCATTACAAGGGAGCACACACGAGGTGTGAGGAGACACTGTCGGGGTCAAGACTGAATCTTCGGCTGCCTTCAGTGCCTTGGACTACCTTTGTCTCCTCATGTGGAAAGCTCACCCCAGAGGATGTTATGGTGAGTACACATGACACACACACATGCACAGACACAAACATTCAGATGCACACACATGACACATGTAACGCACGCACACACGGGAGAACTGGCGGATAAAAGAGAGGGAGAAAGGGACGAGGGTGGACTAACAAACTACACTATTTTATTTATTTTTTATTTTACCTTTATTTAACTCGGCAAGTCAGTTAAGAACAAATTCTTATTTTCAATGACGGCCTAGGAACGGTGGGTTAACTGCCTTGTTCAGGGGCAGAACGACAGATTTGTACCTTGTCAGCTCGGGGATTCGGACTTGCAACCTTTCGGTATGACCACACTCTGTTTACTAATCAGTTTATTTTCAGTTGGTGCCTAGTCATTTTAATTTTCAAACACAAAGGGCCTTAGACCACGTCCAAACGGAATCCACTGTGGGTTGTGGATCTATATTTTCAAGGATGCTTCTTATTCTCAAAATGTCCTGTTACCCAGCTAATAAGGCTGTCTGTTTTTTCTCTCTTTGGTTTGAGGAGAGTAGATGTCATGCCTGCACAGTTGATAATGTGCAGGTTTAAGATTTCAAGCCTACGAAAACAAATGTTTTTTTTTCAGAGATCAAACTCTGGTAGATTAAGAGATCAAAGACTCTGGTGGATTAAGAGATCAAAGACTCTGGTGGATTAAGAGCTGTCCAGGCGTTATTGGAATGGTAAAGTTGCGGCGGGGCATTATATTTCCATGGCGATTTCCAACCGTCCACTAGGGGCAGCGCAAGTGTCTCTTACCATCTATAGGCTGTTGGGGATGGAAGTGAGGATGGGGTAAAACCGTGAGCTATGGCTCCGAGCATCACGGGTTCAATCCCAGTGCCAAGCACTTGTTTTGTCGTTTGACATTTTTCTTGTTTTAACCCTGTCCTAAACCGTAACCCTAGCCGCTCTGAATTACTGACGTAGCTTGGTTACACTTTTGGTTTTCACACTCAAACGGCAACACACTCCATGATCTACAAGGCATCACACTCCATAATTAAAAGGGCATCACACTCCGTAATTAAAAGGGCAACACACTCCGTAATTAAAAGGGCATCACACTCCGTAATTAAAAGGGCATCACACTCCGTAATTATAAGGGCATCACACTCCGTAATTAAAAGGGCAACACGGCCGTAATTAAAAGGGCAACACGGGCCGTAATTTAAAGGGCAACACGGGCCGTAATTAAAAGGGCAACACATGCCGTAATTAAAAGGGCAACACGGGCCATAATTAAAAGGGCAACACGGGCCGAAATTTAAAGGGCAACACGGGCCGTAATTAAAAGGGCAACACGGGCCGTAATTAAAAGGATTACACGGGCCGCAATTAAAAGGGCAACACGGGCCGTAATTAAAAGGGCAACACGGGCCGTAATTAAAAGGGAAACACGGGCCGTAATTAAAAGGGCAACACGGGCCGTAATTAAAAGGGAAACACGGGCCGTAATTAAAAGGGCAACACGGGCCGTAATTTAAAGGGCAACACGGGCCGTAATTTAAAGGGCAAAACAGTCCGTAATCTCTGTTGACTGCAGTTACGACAAATATCTCCATTTGCCTTAGAGTTGGTGTTGTTTTTTCAACCATTGGAATATATTCACTTTTACCTGCCCAAGTCTGAGTTTTCATTATTATTCAAATAAGAATGCGCACAACAGATTTGTGTTTACATGTCATGTGGTCACTCCTATTTAGATCATTGAAAGGGTCTTCCTGAGGTACATACTCAGTAAGAGCTGGATATTGCCACGCCATGGATCGAACAGTGTGATCAATAAGATACGGCTCAACATTTTCTCACTTGGTCATGCATGTCTTCTGTTTCTCTTTCTCGCTGTCTATCTCTCTCTGTCTCCTCCTCAGACACATTTACACATGTAGGATCTTAATTTGATCACCCTGTTTGTTGCAGGACAACTTTAAAACTTGTAGCGTACTTGAGATTTTAAAAATGCTTCTGAAGTTCTGAAGTAATTTCCACTGACATTTCAGACTTTACTTTCCCTTTACGGAAAATTGATCAACCCCTACAAAAAAAGTATATTAATTATAATCCACATAATAATTCACATTTCCTGTTACTGCAGGATTATTTTTCTGCTGTAGCAAACTGTCTCAAACAAAATGTATAGTACCACGATACAACAACAATACAATGTATGTGTGTGTCTGTACCTGTGTGTGTCTCTTCACAGTCCCCGCTGTTCCATAAGGTGTATTTTTACCAGATTATTTAATCTGATTCAACTGCTGCATCAGTTACCTGAAGAGGAATAGGACTCCATGTATTACACCAGGGATGGGGGCCACAAAAAATCTGAATTCATCACGAGGGACCGAAGTGACTCACAAGTCTGCATACCCACATCCATACCCACATCCATACCCACACCCACATCTGTACCCACATCTATACCCACATCTATACCCACACCCACATCTGTACCCACATCTATACCCACATCCATACCCACATCTATATCCACACCTACATCCATACCCACATCTATACCCACATCTATACCCACATCTGTACCCACATCCATACCCACATCATACCCACACCCACATCCATACCCACATCTATACCCACATCTATACCCACATCTGTACCCACATCTATACCCACATCCATACCCACATCTATATCCACACCCACATCCATACCCACATCTATACCCACATTCATACCCACATCATACCCACATCCATACCCACATCTATACCACATCCATATCTATACCCACATCTATATCTATACTCACATCTATATCTATACCCACATCTATATTTATACCCACATCTATATTTATACCCACATCTATACTCACATCTATATCTATACTCACATCTATATCTATACCCACATCTATATCTATACCCACATCTATATCTATACTCACATCTATATCTATACTCACATCTATATCTATACCCACATCTATATCTATACTCACATCTATATCTATACTCACATCTATATCTATACTCACATCTATATCTATACTCACATCTATATCTATACTCACATCTACTCAATCTATACCCACATCTAATACCCACATCTATACCCACATCTATACTCCACATCCATACCCACATCTATACCCACATCTATACCCACATCTATATCTATACCCACATTCTATACCCACATCTATACCCACATCTATACCACATCTATACCCACATCTATACCCACATCTATATCTATACCCACATCTATACCCACATCTATACCCACATCTATACCCACATCTATACCCACATCTATACCCACATCTATACCCACATCTATACCCACATCTATACCCACATCTATACCCACATCTATACTCACATCTATACCCACATCTATACCCACATCTATATCTATACCCACATCTATATCTATACCCACATCTATACCCACATCTATACCCACATCTATACCCACATCTATATCTATACCAACATCTATACCCACATCTATACCCACATCTATACCCACATCTGTACCCCCATCTGTACCCCCATCTGTACCCACATCTATACCCACATCTATACCCACATCTATACCCGCATCTATACCCACATCTATACCCACATCCATACCCACATCTATACCCACATCTATACCCACATCTATACCCACATCTATACCCACATCTATACCCACATCTATACCCACATCTATACTCACATCTATACCCACATCTATACCCACATCTATACCCACATCTATACTCACATCTGTACCCACATCTATACCCACATCTGTACCCACATCTATACCCACATCCATACCCACATCTATACCCACATCCATGCCCATTTGTTCAGTCAGAGCCAGCCGTAGCTTTTTGGGGGTCCTAAGTGAAATTTGTTGGAGGCCCCCAGCCCTATATTGAATATCCCTTTGAGCATGGTGAAGTTATTAATTACACTTTGGATGGTGTATCTATACACCCAGTCACTACAAAAACACAGGCATCCTTCCTAACCTAGTTGCCGAAGAGGAAAGAAACGGCTCAGGGGTTTCACCATGAGGCCAATGGTGACTTTAAACCTGTTACAGAGTTTAATGGCTGTGATAGGAGAAAACTGAGGATGGATCAACAACATTATAGTTACTCCACAATACTAACTTAAATGACAGAGTGAAAAGATGGAAGCCTGAACAAAAGAAAATATTCCAAAACATGCATCATGTTTGCAATAAGGCACTAAAATAAAACAGCAAAAAAATTTGCTAACTCCTGGAGGAAAACCTGGTTCAGTTTGCTTTCAAGGGCAAAACTACACTGGAGTTGCTTATCAAGACAACATTGAATGTCCCTTTTTTTTATTTTTTTATTTTTTTTATTTAACCTTTATTTAACCAGGTAGGCAAATTGAGAACACGTTCTCATTTACAATTGCGACCTGGCCAAGATAAAGCAAAGCAGTTCGACACATACAACAACACATAGTTACACATGGAGTAAAAACAAACATATAGTCAATAATACAGTGAAAAAGATAAAAAAAATAAGTCTATATACAATGTGAGCAAGTGAGGTGAGATAAGGGAGGTGAAGGCAAACAGATATATGTATAAATAAATAAAAATATAAAAAGGCCATGGAGGCGAAGTGAGTACAACACAGCAAGTAAAATAAAAACTAAAAAAAACACTGGAATGGTTGGTTTGCATTGGAAGAAAGTGCAAAGTAGAGACAGAAATAATGGGGTGCAAAGGAGCAAAATAAATTAATAAATAAATACAGTAGGTAAAGAGGTAGTTGTTTGGGCTAAATTGTAGATGGGTTATGTACAGGTGCAGTAATCTATGAGCTGCTCTGACAGCTGGTGCTTAAAGCTAGTGAGGGAGATAGGTGTTTCCAGTTTCAGAGATTTTTGTAGTTCGTTCCAGTCATTGGCAGCAGAGAACTGGAAGGAGAGGCGTCCAAAGGAAGAATTGGTTTTGGGGGTGACTAGAGAGATATACCTGCTGGAGCGCGTGCTACGGGTAGGTGCTGCTATGGTGACCAGCGAGCTGAGATAAGGGGGGACTTTACCTAGCAGGGTCTTGTAGATGACCTGGAACCAATGGGTTTGGCGACGAGTATGAAGCGAGGGCCAGCCAACGAGAGTGTACAGGTCGCAGTGGTGGGTAGTATATGGGGCTTTGGTGACAAAACGGATGGCACTGTGATAGACTGCATCCAATTTATTGAGTAGGGTTTTGGAGGCTATTTTGTAAATGACATCACCGAAGTCGAGGATTGGTAGGATGGTCAGTTTTACAAGGGTATGTTTGGCAGCATGAGTAAAGGATGCTTTGTTGCGGAATAGGAAGCCAATTCTAGATTTGACTTTGGATTGGATTTGACAACATTGAATGTCCCTGAGTGGCATAGTTACAGTTTTGACTTAAATCGGCTTGAAAATCTATGGCAAGACTTGAAAAGAGCTTTAAGAATTTTAAATATTGTACAATCCAGGTGTGCAAAGCTCTTAGACTTACCCAGAAATAATTGCTGCCAGCTGTAATCGCTGCCAAAGGTGATTCTAAAATGTATTGACTCAATGGTGTGAATACTTATGTAAATTCGATATTTCTGTACTTAATTTTCAACAAATGTGTAATTTTTTTTATTTTTTATGTTGTGTTGAGATCAAAAAATCTATTTAATCCATTTTGAATTCAGGCTTTAAAACAATAAAATGTGGAATAAGTCAAGGGGTGTGAATACTCTCTGAAGGGACTGTCGCTGGAAAAAACAAATTTACCAATCTAAAAAATGTTTGCTGACATAGGATAACTGAGTGACTGTCAGTGACTGAAATAACAAGAGAATAACTGCTGAATCACAACCACATTTCCAAGTAGCCTCTTCTGTATTCCTACTGTTCTAACTCTCAACACTAAGAGGTTTTTTTGTGGTTTTTGGAAACTGATCCGCAGGCCTACAAAAAGGGTCCACCAGATGTCCTTCCCTGCTCTATACACACACACACACACACACACACACACACACACACACACACACACACACACACACACACACACACACACACACACACACACACACACACACACACACGCGCACACACACACCTGCACACACACACACACACACATACGCGCGCACACACGCACACACGCACACACACACACACACACACACACACACACCCTGGTCTGCAGCAGTAGTGGGTAGTGGTGTGTTCCAGGGGATGAGTAGTGTGCGATGGTGGAGACTATATTAAGGACAGCCGTTACCAGCTTCAGACTAATCTCACATGACAAACTGTGCTGTGTCGGTCTTATTTCCAATCCCAGTGATGAATCGGTGCCTTGCCCCCCTCCACCTCCCTCACCCCCCACACATACTACCCTCCACGCTGTGGAGTCACAACTGAAATAGATTGAGAGAACGACAATAGCAGATTGATGGAGTGACCTCTCTCTCTTCTCTCATACACACATAAAAATGGACCATTACACCATTGTCTTCAATTTGCCAATAAACTCTGTTTTGAACATGGTTCAGTGTCAAAGCTTATGAATTTCCCATAAAGTACTGTAGCAGAGGACATAGTAGCCTTTGTAGTGGAGGACATAGTAGCCTATGTAGCGGAGGACATAGTAGCCTATGTAGTGGATGACCTAGTAGCCTTTGTAGTGGAGGACATAGTGGCCTATGCAGCGGAGGACATAGAAGCCTTTGTAGCGGAGGACATAGTAGCCTATGTAGTGACGACATGGTAGCCTATGCAGCGGAGGACATAGAAGCCTATGTAGCGGAGGACATAGTAGCCTATGTAGCAGAGAACATAGTAGCCTATGTAGCAGAGAACATAGTAGCCTATGTAGCAGAGGACATAGAAGCCTATGTAGTGGAGGACATAGTAGCCTATGTAGCAGAGAACATAGTAGCCTATGTAGCAGAGAACATAGTAGCCTATGTAGCGGAGGACATAGTAGCCTATGTAGCAGAGAACATAGTAGCCTATGTAGTGGAGGACATAGTAGCCTATGTAGTGGAGGACATAGTAGCCTATGTAGTGGAGGACATAGTAGCCTATGTAGCGGAGGACATTTTAGCCTATGTAGCGGAGGACATAGTAGCCTATGTAGTGGAGGACATAGTAGCCTATGTAGCGGAGGACATGGTAGCCTATGTAGCAGAGAACATAGTAGCCTATGTAGTGAGGGACATAGTAGCCTATGTAACGGAGGACATAGAAGCCTATGTAGCGGAGGACATAGTAGCCTATGTAGCGGAGGACATAGTAGCCTATGTAGTGGAGGACATAGTAGCCTATGTAGCAGAGGACATAGTAGCCTATGTAGCAGAGGACATAGTAGCCTATGTAGCAGAGGACATAGAAGCCTACGTAGCAGAGAACATACTAGCCTATGTAGCGGAGGACATAGAAGCCTATGTAGCAGAGGACATAGTAGCCTATGTAGTGGAGGACATAGTAGCCTATGTAGGATGTGTGTTTGGCCATAGCTTGTCTTCTGTGGCCACTAATAGCCTTTAAAGGGATAGTTGACCTAAATGATAGAATTACGTATGTGTTTCTACACGCTGAAAGTTGTCCATGGGGCAGGAAAGACTGTGATACACACTCTGGGTTTGTAGTTGTATTTATTATGGATCCCCATTAGCTTCTGCCAAGGCGTCAGCTACTCTTCCTGGGGTCCAAACACATTAAAGCGCTTACATTATATATAAAACAAAAGATAAAACAGTACATCATATAACATTATTACGCCACTACATATCCACAATACAACATGTACAATACAAAATGTATAATGCCATCATACAACAATATTACAATGTATGCATGTGTCTGGACCTTGGTGTGTGTCTCTTCACAGTCCCCGCTGTTCCATAATGTGGAATAGAGTTGCNCTCTTCACAGTCCCCGCTGTTCCATAATGTGGAATAGAGTTGCATGTAGTCATGGCTCTATGTACAGTAGTACTGTGCACTTCCCATAGTGTGTTCTGGACTTGGGGATTGTGAATAGACCTCTGGTAGCATGTTTGTAGGGTATGCATGAGTGTCTGAGCTGTGTACTAGTAGTTTAAACAGACAGCTCGGTACATACAGCTTGTCAACAATTCTTACAAAAACAAGTGATGATGACATCACAAGTAGTGATGACATCAATCCCTCTTCCACTTTGAGCCATGAGACATTCATTAATGTTTGCTCTCCGTGTATTTTTAAGGGCCAGCCGTGCTGCCCTGTTCTGAACCAACTGCAATTTTCCTAAGTCCCTCTTTGTGGCATCTGACCACACTACTTGTCACGACTTCCGCCCGAAGTCGGCTCCTCTCCTTGATCGGGCGGCGTTCGGCGGTCGACGTCACCGGCTTTCTAGCCATCGCCGCTCCATTTGTTTGGTCTTGTTCCCTGCACACCTAGCTTACATTCCCTAATCACACTGCATGTATTTATTCCTCTGTTTCCCCCCCCCCCATGTCTTTGTGTGGAATTGTTTCTGTTACGTGTTTCATGTTACGCGCCAGGCTGGTTTTTCCCCTGTATTCCGTGGTATTTCACGAAGGATGTTTAATTGTTAAACATTTGCTTATTTTTGTGACTTTTCGCGCCTTGCACTTTTTACCTTTGGCTGTCTGTTTTATTGCCTCTGCCTAAATAAGTGTGCACCTGTTCACAACTCTCTGCTCTCCTGCACCTGACTTCTCCACCAGTAGCGCACAACCTTGACACTACTGAACAGTTGTCTAGGTGCGACAAAACCAGGGTCTGTAGGATTTGCCTTGTTAATAGTGTTGTTAAGAAGGCAGAATAGTGCTTTATTATGGACAGACTTCTCCCTTCTTAGCTACTGTATATCAACATGTTTTGACTATGACAGTTTACAATCCAGGGTTACTCCAAGCAGTTTAGTCACCTCAACTTGCTCAATTTCCACATTATTCATTACAAGATGTAGTTGATGTTTAGGGTTTAGTGAATGATTTTTCCCAAATACAATGCTTTTTGATTGTATTTGGGACACCCATTCTGAAACTTACTGCAGCTCTTTGTTAAGTGTTGCAGTCATTTCAGTCTCTGTAGTAGCTGACGTGTATAGTGTTGAGTCATCCGCATACATAGACACACTGGCTTTACTCAAAGTCAGTAGCATGTCGTTAGTAAAGATGGAAAATGTAAGGGACCTAAACAGCTACCCTGGGGATCTCCTGATTCTGGATTATGTTGGAGATGATTCCATTAAAGAACACCGTCTGTATTCTGTTAGACAAGTAACTCTTTATCCACAATATAGCAGGGGGAGTAAAGCAGCCATAACACATAAGGTTTTCAACCTTCCCAAGTTCTCTTATGTCACCCCGGTCCTCCACACACTCCACTGGCTTCCAGTCGAAGCTCGCTTCCACTACAAGACCTACGGAACAGCAAGAGGAACTGCCACTCCCTACCTTCAGGCTGTGCTCAAACCCTACACCCTAACCTGAGCACTCCGTTACTTTCTATGCCTGTGATGTGTGGTCCTCCCAACTAGCTATCTTAAGATGAATGCACTAACTGTAAGTCGTTCTGGATAAGAGCATCTGCTAAATGACTAAAATCTAAAAATATATTTAAAAAAAATATATATATATGGACACACCCGGCGGCCCAGGAGCCCATGTTTTAAATGACTTTTGCGCTATTTCTCTGTTGTCATAGTGATCTATACTGAGCATTTGGCTGACCAGTGGGCAACGGCACAGTTTTCTGAGGTGGTGTCGCAAATTCACATTCAAAGTCATCAAAGAGAGAGCGACCCGCTCTGACTCTGTCACTCAGTCAAACCTATTTTTTTTTAATGGTGGCTAATTAGGGAAGGGAGAGTCTGGGGAACATTTAGACACTAGTCTACTTGCAATGTAGCCTAAAAAGTCATTAGATTGGCTTTTATAACACAGAGTTAAGGCAATAGTCATCTACTAGACATTTATACAGTGCTTTTTACGAAACACAAGTCATTTATTTCAATAAAGATCCGTTTGGGGACGTGTGTATTAATTATTTAATTGTTTTATCAATGTATATTCACTTCTGAATCTTAGTCTCTTCAGCCCAGCGAGTGAGTTTATGAGCTCTAGTAACAAGTGACTCTAGTGTATTACATAGCCATGCACTGATGGCTGGAAAGTCCCGTTTATCTTCCGCCTATCTTCCGCCTATCTCCCGCCTATCACATCTTGGCAGAAAGATATGCAAACGAAGCACAACGCTGGATATCTATCCACATCCACTAGTCCCGGCATCGTTCTTTGACAAACACAGAAGGTTGTATATTGAATTCAATAGAAGAAAACAGAGAGAGAACCTGCCAGTTCCTTAATGTAGCCATTGGCTACTGCCAAAACATCAGTAAACTCTCTCTCTCTCTCTCTCTCTCTCTCTCTCTCTCTCTCTCTCTCTCTCTCTCTCTCTCTCTCTCTCCTCTCTCTCTCTCTCTCTCTCTCTCTCCTCTCTCTCTCTCTCTCTTCTCCTCTCTCTCCTCTCTCTCTCTCATCTCTCTCTCTCTCTCTCTCTCTCTCTCTCTCTCTCTCTCTCTCTCTCTCTCTCTCCTCTCTCCTCTCTCTCTTCTCTCTCTCTCTCTCTCTCTCTCTCTCTCTTTTATATTGAATTATATGTAGCCTAATATTTAAACACTTATCTTAAGTGGGCAGAGGGGAACACTTGAAATGCACAATTTTTTAAAAATATGTAGTCAGGCTGTTATAAGGTATTATATAAGCCAATGGTCATCTAGAAGACATTTATTCAGAGATATTCTTATTTGTCTAATACATGTGTTTATTCATGCACAACTAGGACGGGTAACACTTTCTTTTAAAGGTCGATAATAAGCCATTTATAAGGCCTTTATAAATGGTGTGTTCGCCATTCATTAATCATTACTCCCACATTAATAAACCATTCATTAATCATTACTCCCACATTAATAAACCAGTCATTAATCATTACTCCCACATTAATAAACCATTAAATAATCCTTACTCACACATTAATAAACCATTCATTAATCATTACTCCCACAGTAATAAACCATGTATTAATCATTACTCCCACATTAATTAATCATTCATTAATCATTACTCCCACAGTAATAAACCATGTATTAATCATTACTCCCACATTAATTAATCATTCCTCCCACATTAATAAACCAGTCATTAATCATTACTCCCACATTAATAAACCATTCATTAATCATTACTCCCACATGAATAAACCATTCATTAATCATTACTCCCACATTAATAAACCATTCATTAATCATTACTCCCACAGCAATAAACCATTCATTAATCATTACTCCAACATTAATAAACCATTCATTAATCATTACTCCCACATTAATAAACCATTCATTAATCATTACTCCCACATTAATAAACCAGTCATTAATCATTACTCCCACATTAATAAACCATTCATTGAGCATTACTCCCACATTAATAAACCATTCATTAATCATTACTCCCACATTAATTAATCATTACTCCAACATTAATAAACCATTCATTAATCATTACTCCAACATTAATAAACCATTCATTAATCCTTACTCCCACATTAATAAACCAGTCATTAATCATTACTCCCACATTAATAAACCATTCATTAATCATTACTCCCACATGAATAAACCACTCATTAATCATTACTCCCACATTAATAAACCATTCATTAATCATTACTCCCACAGTAATAAACCATTCATTAATCCTTACTCCCACATTAATAAACCATTCATTAATCATTACTCCCACATTAATAAACCATTCATTAATCCTTACTCCCACATTAATAAACCATTCATTAATCATTACTCCCACATGAATAAACCATTCATTAATCATTACTCCCACATTAATAAACCATTCATTAATCATTACTCCCACATGAATAAACCATTCATTAATCATTACTCCCACATGAATAAACCATTCATTAATCATTACTCCAACATTAATAAACCATTCATTAATCATTAGTAAAGTGTTTTTGCAGTCCCTAATCTGAAGTGAGAGCTATTTATAATTTATAAATATTTTGAGTGACCAGTGTAATTTCTCACATAAAAGATGGGCATGCCTTTGGTAGACATTCCTGCTGTACCTGGTAAAATAACCAGCATAGAATACAGGATGTTTCAGTAAATATCTATATACATGTGTGAATAATTAGCTTACTAACATTGACACATGTGGGAGTAATGGTTAATAAATGGTGAGCAAATGGTTTGTAAATGCCTTTATAAATGGTTCACTATGGACTCATTATGGACTTAAAGTAATTATGGATTTAAAGTAAAGTCTTACCCTAGAAGGTAGCTGGGCCCAGCACAGGCAGTGTGGTCTGGTCCTGTTGTCTTCTGGTCCCAGTGATGTTAGGCTTAGCAACACAGACATTTCACCTGCTGCTGCAGCAGTCAAGTGTCGTGGACGTAGCGAGAAAACACACACACAGAGAGAGAGAGAGACTTGTTGCCACAAGAAAAGAGCAACCAGTGAAGAACATACGCCATTGTAAATCACGTTTAAGGTAAGACCCAAATGCAGACTGTCGAAGTAACAATGTTTATTACAACAGGGGCAGGCAAACAGGTCAAGGCAGGCAGGGGTCAATAATCCACAGAGGGTGTAAGGCACCGGAACAGCAGGCAGGCTCAGGGTCAGGTCAGGCAGAAAGGTCAACACCGGGAAAACTAGGAAACAGGAACAAAACGAGAGACAGGAGCAGAGGGAAAACCCCTGGAAGGCTTGACCAAACAAAACAAACTGGCAACAGACAAACAGAGAATACATGGAATAAATACACAGGGGATGATGGGGAAGATGGGCGACACCTGGAGGGGGTGGAGACAAGCACAACGACAGGTGAAACAGATCAGGGCGTGACACAACCTATATTTATGTTTATTTGTTTCCCTTTTGTACTTTAACTATTTGCACATCATTACAGCACTGTACTGTATATAGACATAATATGACATTTGTTACGGTAGTCCTCCTCCTCTTCAACCGAAAAGGAGGAGTAGTGATTGAACCAAGGCGCAGCGGGTTGTGAATACATCATTTATTTAAAGAATAGACGAAAACACGAACTTCACTATAAACTAACAAAACAACAAACGGAGTAGACAGACCTGGACAACGAACTTACATTAAACACGAAGAACGCACGAACAGGGAAAATAGACTACACAAAATGACGATGTACAAAAACAAACCGAACAGTCCCGTATGGTGCGACAAACACTGACACAGGAGACAACCACCCACAACGAACACTGTGAAACAACCTACCTAAATATGACTCTCAATTAGAGGAACGCCAAACACCTGCCACTAATTAAGAGCCATACCAGGCAACCCTTAAACCAACATAGAAACAGAAAACATAGAATGCCCACCCAAACTCACGTCCTGACCAACTAACACAAACAACAAACTAACAGAAATAGGTCAGGAACGTGACATAACCCCCGTTAAGGTGCGAACTCCGGGCGCACCAGCACAAAGTCTATGGGAGGGTCTGGGTGGGCATCTGACTACGGTGGTGGCTCAGGCTCAGGGCGAGGTCCCCACCCCACCATAGTCAATCCCAGCTTACATCTCCCCCTATGAATGACCACCCTAATATTACACCCACTCAATCTTTTGGGTAACATTGAGACAAGGGGCAGCACTGGGATAGAGGGATAGCTCAGGACAGAGGGATAGCTCAGGATAGAGAGGTTGCTCAGGATAGAGAGGTAGCTCAGGATGGAGAGGTATCTCAGGATAGAGAGGCAACTCCGGACTGAAAGGCAGCTCCGGACAGAGAGACAGCTCTGGACTGAGGGGCAGTTCTGGATAAATAGCCGCTCTGGGCTGAGGGACAGCTCATGACTGGCTGACGGCTCTGGACGCTCATGGCTGGCTGACGGCTCTGGAC
>NC_074685.1:48425090-48462590 GCF_029448725.1 Salvelinus fontinalis | reverse complement strand
GTGAGCTGTTTCAGCCACTAGTTGAGTTTGATTCTCAGTTTTCCCGCTGTGATTTTTCAGCCTTTATTTCAGATGCTGTAGTGTCCCTGGTAGATGGCAACCAGAATGTTAAAATCAAGATCCTAAGAGACACTGGAGCTTTAGATTCTTTTATTCTGGAATCTGTTTTGCCGTTCTCTAAAGAGTCTGATACTGGCCGTTGTGTAATGGTATGTGGTATGGGTTTAGTTCCATTCTCTTGTCCTTTACATGAAGTTACCCTAAAATGTGGTCTGGTAGAGGGTGATGTAGATGTTGGGGTTAGACCTCAGTTACCAGTAGAGGGAGTGCACATGATTTTGGGGAATGACTTGGCAGGTAGTAAGGTGTGGGCAGATGGCAAATTAAACATCTGTAAGAAGCAACCTTCAGTGTCCCCTGCAAGGGAATCTCCGGATCAGAACTGTGTGTCTCCTGAGATATTTCCAGTTTGTTCGGTTACCCGCGCAGCCTCTCGTAAGGAGATTGAGAGTAAGCCAGAAAGTCATGAGTTGCCAGTCAAACTCCAGACAGAACAGTTGACTAGTTCTAGAGATTCATTGATGGCTGAGCAAAAAGCCGATACTACTTTGGCTGATCTGTTTGATAAAGTGGTTCCTGATTCAGTGGTGAGGAATAGTGCTCAGTGTTATTTTCTTCTTGATGGGCTGTTGGTCAGGAAATGGGTTCCACACTATGATAAGGGTTTAGGAGAACCAGTCTTTCAAATAGTTGTACCTACTACTTTGCAAAATAAAGTGTTGCAAACTTCACATGGTGATGTGGCAGGTCATATGGGTGTTCGTAAAACTTATGATCGCATACTTCGTTATTTTTTCTGGCCACGTTTAAAGCGGGATGTATCTCAGTTTATTAAAACTTGTGATACGTGTCAGCGCACAAGCAAGCCAAATCAGGTTGTAAAGCCTGCACCGTTGTATCCAATACCAGCCGTAGGGCAACCTTTTGAGCATCTTATTATCGATTGTGTTGGGCCATTACCAAGGTCCAAGTCAGGTCATAGCTACTTATTAACTGTTATGTGTCAAGCAACCAGATATCCGGCAGCTTTTTCCTTGCGTACCATAACTTCAAAATTAGTAGTTAAAGCTTTAACTCAATTTATTTCAACATTTGGGATTCCAAAAACCATCCAGTCAGATCAGGGGTCTAACTTTACCTCTCATTTATTTGCTCAGGTTCTCAAACAGCTTAAAGTTAAACACAACAAGTCTACTGCGTTCCATGCCCAGAGCCAGGGAGCTTTGGAACGTTTTCATCAAACTTTAAAATCCTTGCTTCGTGCATATTGTACGGAACTGTCTGCCGACTGGGAGGAGGGGTTACCTTGGCTGTTACTAGCTGCTCGTGAAGTAGTGCAGGAAAGTACAGGGTTTAGCCCAAATGACTTAGTGTTTGGCCATAAGGTGCGTGGGCCTTTAGCAGTGTTGCAGGATGGTGGTTTGCCTGAGGAACCACCTCGGAACCTTATTGACTATGTAAATGGTTTTAGGTTGAAGTTGTATAGGGCTGGTGAACTAGCGAAAGAAAAACTAAAATGTTCTCAACGGAAAATGAAACTGAAATATGACGGACAGGCTGAGCTGCGTGAGTTTAGTCCCGGTGATCGGGTACTTGCTCTTCTGCCTCTTGTAAGTTCACCTTTTCAGGCAAAATACTGTGGTCCTTTCACTGTGTTGCGTAAAGTGTCAGATTTGAACTATCTTATTGAAACCCCTAGTCATAGGAAGTCCTCTAAATTATGCCATGTGAACCTGTTAAAATGTTATCACTCCCGTGATCTAAGCAAAGTTGAAGGCACTCCAGCAGTGAGGTCAGTGTTGACTGCTGCCCCAGTCCCTGCATCTTGTGGCTTTAATTTGGTGGAGGGGGGAGAAGAGGAAGTTAAAGTTTCAGATGAGGTCTTACAAGGACGGTTGAAAAACTCCCAGACTTTGCAAAACCTTGGGGTTTTGGTAGATCATTTAGACTCTGAGAAACGTGATGAATTGGTAGCTCTTATTAGAAACTACCCTGTTTTGTTTTCTGACACTCCATCGCAAACCCACTTAATTGAACATGATATAGACATCGGAGATGCTAAGCCTATCAAACAGAGATTTTATCGTGTATCTGAGGAGAAGAGACTAAAACTGGAAACAGAGATGCAGTCTATGTTGGACACAGGTATTGATTTGGCAAAATGTGAGTTTGCCAAAGCTACAGTCACATACCTAGGCAAGGTTGTTGGTCAGGGATTTGTCTGTCCCGTAGAAGCCAAGGTTCAGGCTGTGAAGCAGTTCCCACAGCCCTCTACAAAGAAAGAACTGATGCGCTTCCTGGGAATGGCGGGGTACTACCGTGCTTTTTGTAAACTTTTCGGTAGTAGTGTCCCCACTGACCAATCTGTTGAAGGCCAAGGCTGAATTTATCTGGTCCACCCAGTGTCAAGAGGCATTTGATGCAGTTAAGACTCTTTTGTGTTTGGCACCTGTGTTGGCAGCACCAAATTTTGGGAAACCTTTCAAATTGCAGGTAGACGCCAGTCAAATCGGTGTTGGGGCTGTGCTTCTCCAGGAGAATGACGACAAGGTTGAGTGTCCAGTCAGTTTCTTCTCCCGAAAATTTAATAAGTATCAGAAAAACTATTCTGTAATTGAAAAGGAGGCTTTAGGTCTCATTTGGGCTTTACAGCACTTCGAGGTCTATGTTGGTTCTGGTTTGACCCCTTTAACTGTGTTCACTGACCACAACCCACTGGTTTTTCTGAGGTCCCTGCAAAACCCAAACCAGCGCCTGATGCGTTGGGCTTTGTTCTTGCAACCTTTCAACCTTGATATTAGACACATTAGTGGTAAGGATAATATCATTGCTGATGCTCTGTCCCGTGCTCCTTTAACCTAGCTTGTATCTTTTCTCTGCTGACCCCTACGGGCTGTCTGCGCCTCTTTCCTCTTAAATTGCTCCTCAGGTACCAAGGCTGCTGAGTTTGAGGGGCGGACAGTCAGCTGGGGGACACGGGGCTACTGCTAGGAGCCGGGATTGGTATTTTTTTTGTTGTTTATTTGGTTTATTGGGAAATTTGAATTATTTTGAATATGTTGGAGGAAGTTGGGTTGAGGGTGGGACCCTCATTTTAAGGAGGGGGGTGTCACGGCTCCTCCTCTGCAGTGCAGGGGGCGGTTCCTCCTGCAGGTAGAGGAGGGTCGTTAAGTGATTGGAGCCACCTGGGCTCAGGGTATAAAACTGCTTACTAATCACCTCTTGCTCTCTCTCTCTCTGCTCCTCCAGGTATGCTCATGATTTGTTTGTTCCTTTTTAGTTTTGCATAGTTTCCACTCAGTCATGTTCACACACACATATTCATGCACCCATGCACTTTACATACACCTTACATTATGATACATCCACACCTCATTCCTATTTCTTAGTTTAAGTTAATAGTTTGCTTAATAATAAAGAACACTTTTGAATTGGCCTATACCTGTTGTTCGTGTCCTCTCATTTGTCACAGGCTATGAGCCGGCTTGTGACAGTGGGTAGAGTCAGTGTGTGGGTAGAGTCCAGTGTGTGGACTCTGAGATGCAGTGCCCTGAGACCGCTGCGCCACTCGGGAGCCCATGATATGATATGAAGGGCTGAGATGGGTTTGAGCCTCTGTTGCTAAGGCGGAATATTGGGCAGTCGACAGTGCTCAGAAGCAGGCTTCATAACCAACGGCAGTGACTCTCATCTCTCCATTCTCCAGCAGCAGCTCCAGCGGTCACGATAGAGACCGCTCTTGCCCTGTCACAAGACATTGGTGTTGCTTCCCCATTCGTCAAACCCTCTCTCCTCGCACCATGTGACCACTCCAGCCTGTGAGTTGAAGACATCTGGTTGGCCTGTTGTGTCATCTCCGAGACGAGCTAGTCTTGTGGTGACAGTGGCCACCAGCACTCAGCAGACGATAGCGGTGTGTCTGTCATGTTGACCTGTCTTGAAGACACTCAGGCCTCTCTCACTCTAAAAGTAGCACGTACTACATTCATGTGACTATGAGCTTTTAGAAGCTTTGTTGTCCAAAACAAGGGTGTCTCAATGCGATTCTCATTCCTAGCTTTTTGGTGGAAGTCGAGAATCGATCCACAAATCAAATCAAATCAAATTTATCTGTAAAGCCCTTCTTACGTCAGCTGATATCTCAAAGTGCTGTACAGAAACCCAGCCTAAAACCCCCAAACAGCAAGCAATGCAGAATGTAGAAGCAAATGACATGTATTTAGATAAAAGCCAACGTCACTTGAATCCCAATACCTGAGGAATCTTCCCGAGATACATTAAGCTTCATAGGACCATCTTCCCTCCTCTCCATAATTATATATCATACAATTTCACTATAACCATTAACATACTAAGCATTCTGCTCCTTTTCATTTCATTCCATCCCACGCACGCACGCACGCACGCACGCACGCACACACACACACACACACCACAGCATGCCGAAGGTCTGTCATCGTATTACAGATAGCTAAATCCACATTCCCTTCTTTTCAAAGACACGCTGTGAGTGTTGACGTTACTTTACATAATCCTTCCTTCTTCCTTCCTGTTGCTCGCAGTAGAAGTACTCCCAGCCAATCCCATCTCTCCTAGTTTTTCCCGATTAGCATAATCAGCTAGTATTAATTATTCACACGCGGAGCCGCCACGTGCTGAGGATCAGGCCATTGCTCCGTCTCGTAACCCGTGTTTAATATTAAAGAGGTACGACATGTGGCCTGATTTGCATCTGCCATCATCGCCCCTCAGGTCCTGGCTTCGGGTAAGGAGCTGACATCCCCGGGCCCATATCTGTGGAACTCCGACAACCCCAGCTCAACTCTTCTTTAAACATAACACATATCAAGGACGTTGAGATCAGGGGAGGCTAGCTTGGGTAGTCGTTAGGGTGCGAGCTTTACTAAAACTTAAGTTAAATCTTACAAGTCATTTAAATATTTGTGTTTCTTCGCCTGTAAAACCAACATTTTTAAGCGAGATGGGGGTAATCAGGTATGGTCAAATTGATAATACTACTGAAATGATAATACTATTGAAATTATTATGACTTGGTAAAATTGACAACACTACTAAAACGATCTGCATTAGAAGTTGTTATGATAATACTACTGAAACGGTCTGCATTAGAAGGTGTTATGATAATACTACTGAAACGATCTGCATTAGAAGGTGTTATGATAATACTACTGAAACGATCTGCATTAGAAGGTGTTATGATAATACTACTGAAACGATCTGGATTAGAAGTTGTTATGGTAATACTACTGAAACGATCTGCATTAGAAGGTGTTATGGTAATACTACTGAAACGATCTGCATTAGAAGTTGTTATGGTAATACTACATTTACATTTAAGTCATTTAGCAGACGCTCTTATCCAGAGCGACTTACAAATTGGAAAGTTCATACATATTCATCCTGGTCCCCCTGTGGGAATTGAACCCTGGTCCCCCCGTGGGAATTGAACCCAGAACTCTGGCGTTGCAAGCGCCATGCTCTACCAACTGAGCCACACGGGACCATACTACTGAAACGATCTGCATTAGAAGTTGTTATGGTAATACTACTGAAACGATCTGCGTTAGAAGGTGTTATGATAATACTACTGAAACGATCTGCATTAGAAGTTGTTATGATAATACTACTGAAACGATCTGCATTAGAAGGTGTAATGAATGAATGATGTAAGGGAGCAGGTGGGGAAATGAAATACAATTATGAACAGTAAATAGTTTAAAACACTGGTTGGTTTTAACCTCAAAAACCCTGTCATGGAATCGGTATGTTTTCTAATCTAAACCGTCATTTACTGCATTATCAATTTGTTCATTTAATGTTGGATGAGACAAAGTGTTTATTTAAAAACCTCACAGGCTATGTGCTGCAGTCTCTATGGATGACTCATCAGCGTGTCTGTGTGTGGTAGTGGGCGAGCGAGTGGCAGCCATTTCTGTTTTGGTCCCCTGTGAGCGTTTGAATGTGTAGAAACCGGCTGCCCACTAGGCATGAGTGAGCTGGCTCTCTCTCTCTCTCTCTCTCTCTCTCTCTCTCTCTCTCTCTCTCTCTCTCTCTCTCTCTCTCCGGTTCTCTAGGCCCTAGGCACTTGAATAAGGGTGTGTGGAAGCAAGCTGAGCGTGTGTGGTGTGGGGGATTCATTGTGTGTGTATGTGCTCGTGCTTGTGTGCCTATGTGTGTGTGTGTGTGTGTGTGTGCTTGCTTGCTTGCTTGAATTTATGTGTGGGGAGGGGGGAGACTCTGCAAGGCAGGACTCCAGAGCCCCAGGCTTTGTCAGAGGGCCTGCCACCATGACACCAGCTAGCAGACTTGTGAAGTGAAGGACCTCACGGCTGCTGTGCTATTCATGTGACTGTGTTACTCGTGTGACTGTGTTACTCGTGTGACTGTGTTACTCGTGTGACTGTGTTACTCATGTGACTGTGTTACACATGTGACTGTGTTACTCATGTGACTGTGTTACTCGTGTGACTGTGTTACTCGTGTGACTGTGTTACTCATGTGACTGTGTTACTCGTGTGACTGTGTTACTCGTGTGACTGTGTTACTCATGTGACTATGTTACTCATGTGTCTGTGTTACTCATGTGACTGTGTTATTCGTGTGTCTGTGTTACTCATGTGACTGTGTTACTCATGTGTCTGTGTTACTCATGTGACTGTGTTTCTCGTGTGACTGTGTTACTCATGTGACTGTGTTACTCGTGTGTCTGTGTTACTCATGTGACTGTGTTACTCATGTGACTGTGTTACTCGTGTGACTGTGTTACTCGTGTGACTGTGTTACTCATGTGACTGTGTTACTCGTGTGACTGTGTTACTCGTGTGACTGTGTTACTCATGTGACTGTGTTACTCATGTGACTGTGTTACTCACGTGACTGTGTTACTCATGTGACTGTGTTACTCATGTGACTGTGTTACTCATGTGACTGTGTTACTCATGTGACTGTGTTACTCATGTGACTGTGTTACTCATGTGACCTCACGCTGGATGATCCTTGACCACAGGGGACCTCTGTAGGCTGTGTGTGTGTGTGTGTGTGTGTGTGTGTGTGTGTGTGTGTGTGTGTGTGTGTGTGTGTGTGTGTGTGTGTGTGTGTGTGTGTGTGTGTGTGTGTGTGTGTGTGTGTGAAAATATGCCGTGATGTCTGTCTTATTTGTCTTATATTTGGATGTTGTACTTAGCTTTTATTTTGTGTGAAAAAATGAAATAAAAACATGAACTAAACTAAAACTGCTTACACACAGCAATCACTCCAAAGATGACTCCAATTCCAATCCAATCCACAACACTACATTTGGGCCCCATATTTCAACCATCGAGGACAGGTATGCTGATCAAACGCACAAAGGAAGCAAGCCTCTTCCTTCTCGCTGGCACCCAGGGCTGTGGGGAGAAATTGAACAAGCACTCCAACTTATTGCGTGTAGCCTCTGCCGCCCTGCATTCGTAAGACTAATGACCTGAAAATGGTCCTCTGGGCTTCCCTCTCTCTCCATAGTAATGACTGGCTGCCTCTTCATTTTCTTTTCTGTTCCTTGTCCCTTCATAGAAGGCCAAGAGATTATAGGCAATTACACTCCTCTCCAGTCCTGTTCAATATTGTGACTTGGGGCTTGGCTGACCATTAGGAAATGATGACAATAAGCAAACCCCAGTCTGTATTCTACTCTGTGGGGAGATATAAATATATATATATATATAGAGAGAGAGATAGAGAAAGAGAGAGAGAGAGAGAGAGAGAGAGAGAGAGAGAGAGAGAGAGAGAGAGAGAGAGAGAGAGAGAGAGAGAGAGATACATTAGTTGCTCCAAGGCCTCTGAGGACCAGCCTATGAAATGAAGCGGTGTGATTGGACGTGAGGTGGCGGATCCATTTGAATGATGAGAGGTAGAAACACATTAATAAAGTTGGACAAATGTAAATTGCGTTTGCCAGGTTATTATTTATTTATTTATTTTGTGGGTAAAATGTTTGTTTGTTGACTGTCACAGGTTAAGAAATTACCAACAATCGTAATTTCATAATTTCCACACAATATTTAATTTGTTCTGTTTTGTATTTCACATATATTGTACATTATATGTACAGTATCTCTTAAACACTCTATATGCTTGTCAGCTCTTGGTTCTTCATTTAGGGTTAGGTTTAGGCCTTAATTCAATCCAGGCCACGGAAGATCCGCGTTATAGTGCGATTGACATTGAAAGGTAATTCAGCGATTAGCGTGAAAAACACAGAAACATTGCCTTTAAAAGGTGCCGAAACTGCGGGATCAGATAAAAAAAATAAAAAAATAAAAAACGAATCAAAGTTTATTGGTCACGTACACAGATTATCAGACTTTTGTGGATGTGCGCCATATCCTGACATTCTGAATCCTGATGTCTTTTAGACATACAGTACACACTACTGGTCAAAAGTTTGGACACACCTACTCATTCAAAGGTTTTTCTTTATTTTTTACTATTTTCTACATTGTAGAATAATAGTGAAGACATCAAAACTATTAAATAACACATATGGAATCATGTAGTAACTAAAAAAGTGTTAAACAAATCTAAATATATTTTATATTTGAGATTCTTCAAATAGCCACCCTTTGCCTTGATGACAGATTTGTACACTCTTCAAATTCTCTCAACCAGCTTCAGGAGGTAATCACCTGGAATGCATTTCAATTAACAGGTGTGCCTTCTTAAAAGTTAATTTCGTGGAATTTCTTTCCTTTTTAATGAGCTTGAGCCAATCAGTTGTGTTGTGACAAGGTTGGGGTGGTATACAGACGATGCAGTTGCAACAACCATCAAGCGCTATGATGAAACTGTCTCGCGTGAGGACCGCCACAGGAATGGAAGACCCAGAGTTATTTATGCTGCAGAGGATAAGTTCATTAGAGTTACCAGCCTCAGAAATTGCAGCCCAAATAAATGCTTCACAGAGTTCAAGTAACAGACACATCTCAACATCAACTGTTCAGAGGTGTCACGATCCTGACCTGTTTTCCTTTTTCTTGTATTTATTTAGTTGGTCAGGGCGTGAGTTGGGTGGGTTTGTCTATGTTTGATTTTCTATGTTGGGATGTTTGTGTTCGGCCGGGTATGATTCTCAATCAGAGACAGCTGTCAATCGTTGTCCCTGATTGAGAATCATACTTAGGCAGCCTGGGTTTCACGTGTGTTTTGTGGGTGTTTGTATCTCGTGTCAGTGTTCGTGCCACACGGGACTGTTTTCGGCTTGGTTAGGTTTGTTGTTTTGTGTCTTGAAGTGTTCTGTTTTACTTTCATTAAATAATGAACACTAACCACTCTGCGTGTTGGTCCGATCCATGCTCCTCCTCGTCTGAGAACGACTATGACAGCCGTAACAAGAGGAGACTGTGAATCAGGCCTTCATGGTCAAATTGCTGCAAAGAAACCACTACTAAAGGACACCAATAAGAAGAAGAGACTTGCTTGGGCCAACAAACACGAGCAATGAACATTAGACCCGTGGAAATTTGTCCTTTGGTCTGGAGTCCAAATTGGAGATTTTTGATTCTAACCGCTGTGTCTTTGTGAGACGCAGTGTGGGTGAACGAATGATCTCCGCATGTGTATTTCCCACCGTAAAGCATGGAGGAGGAGGTGTTATGGTGTGGGGGTGCTTTGCTGGTGACACTGTATGTGATTTATTTAGAAATCAAGGCACACTTAACCGGCATGGCTTCCACAGCATCCTGCAGAGATGCGCCATCCCATCTGGTTTGGGCTTAGTGGGACTATGATTTGTTTTTCAACAGGACAATGACCCAACACACCTCCAGGCTGTGTAAGGGCTATTTGACCAAGAAGGAGAGTGAAGGAGTGCTGCATCAGATGACCTGGTCTCCAGATGACCTGGTCTCCAATCCCCAGACCTCATCCAAATTGAGATGGTTTGGTATGAGTCGGACCGCAGATTGAAGGAAAAGCAGCCAACAAGTGCTCAGTATATGTGGGAACTCCTTCAAGACTGTTGGGAAAACATTCCAGGTGAAGCTGGTTGAGAGAATGCCAAGAGTGTGCAAAGCTGTGGGTAAGGTTTATAACCCCCCCATAAATACCTTTCTCCCTTCCCTCTCTCTCTGACTCTACTGAAGGACTCTTGAATAGCCTTTGTTAAACATAGAGAGTCTGGGAACATCAAACAAGTGGAGGGAAAGGAACCATTTTTCGGTAATAGAACCAGTGGAAAATATGCGTTGGTACTTAATGAATATGATGTCAGTTCGGTTTTCATGACTGATGACAGGACGACCTAAACTGTATCTGGGAAAGTCTACACATTATAGTTATCAGATTCACATGGAATTGTTGTACAATTTAAATATTTAAATATGACACTATTTGTGAAAAGATTAAATGTAATTTTAGCTTCCAAATGAGAGATTTGGGTTTTCATAAAGTTAGGGCGCTGCTCAATCAGTGGCCCGCCCCTGTGAAGAGACATGGGTTATAAACTATGAAACACACCCTTCTCTCCCTCCACTATATAAGCCCTTGACATAAATGTAACTATCTGTTCCGAGGACAATAGGACGACGGTCCATACGTTGAAAAGGACTAACATGTCAACTACAGAACTAAGCCAACCTCAGCGTGAGCTTTGGTTGTGAATGGTATAAACTTTGACGTCTTATTCACTAAAGAAGAGAGACATCCTAGCTGTTGAGTTAGCAACAGCAGCTGTAAACGTGGGCTAGGAAAGGACGGACAACCTATCCCGTCTACCACACAACGACAATACTACAACGTATCCAATTTACCACCAGAGACCTTCTTCCACCAGAGACATTCTTCTGAGGACAGGAAGATCTCTGTTGGCCAACACGGCCAGCATCTACGACCAACCTACCGAAGCGCAGCTCAGAATAAATATTTATTGCATTTTCCTTTTCCAAATGGGCGGTAATTTAGAATACATAAGATCCTGTATTTACGATAGCTTCTCCCTTTGTTCTTCAGTCTTCCCGCTCTTTCACTCAAACCCAACCCCCTTTTCTTTGTGTAACCAACTGTCATATCCGTTCCGTCCGCTAGGGACGTTTTCCTTTATGACATAATTTGTAATCAAGGTATGATTCATTCTGTGTATAGGTAATTCTGTGTGATTAGTTAGGTATTTAGTAAATAAATAATTAAACCCAATTTTGTATTTCTGATTCAACTTGTTAGCCAGGGTTCGTGAAGATAACCAAGAATTCTACGATGTTCAGATGAGACTGAAATAAGGTGACAATTAATATTGACTGCTATTGATGTAGTTTATTCAGAGTTTATTCGGAAGATAACAGGTCTATAAACACTCTTTCGTGGTGCCCCAACTTTCTAGTTAATTACATTTACATGATTAGCTCAATCAGGTAATATTAATTACGGAGAAAGGATTTTATAGAATAGCATGTCATTTCACTTAATCTGGCATAGCTAAAGACACGACACTGTCATCAAGGCAAAGGGTGGCTATTTGAAGAATCTCATATATAAAATATATTTTGATTTGTTTAACACTTTTTTGGTTGCTATATGATTCCATATGTGTAATTTCATAGTTTTGATGTCTTCACTATTATTCTACAATGTAGAAAATAGTAAAAAAAAAGAAAAACCCTGGAATGACTAGGTGTTGTAAAACCTTTGACCGGTAGTGTACAATGCATATGCTCTGGATTAATATGTGCTAAATAAGGACAATTACTGATGCTTGTTTGAGTTTTGCGGACATGCTTCATAATTTGACAAATATTACATTTTCAGACATTTTCAGACACTTGTATTCCTCTGGATAAAGAGTTAAAAGCAAGTTAAAAGCACTGTAACTGGTAGCCTAGCAACAAGAATCATATATTTTCTGTTGTGGAGTTCCAACTGTCATTTTGAAATATGGATGCCACAAATGAGTGTGTAAACAGTGTGTGGTTGAACTGAGGACTGGAGAAACAAATAAGTGAGAAGCTGTTCTGAAAATACCTCAAAGAAGTAAACGCTAAATTGAGTAGCTAATTTGAGATGTTTCATTTATGTTAGTAACTAGAAGAAATAATTTGGCCAGCAGCCAGTAGGGCTAGCTAGCTAGCTAGGCTTGATATAGGGTAACTGGTTGCCTAGCTAGCTAACAAATAACTAAATTGCCTTCCCTTCAGGGAAAAACATATTTACCCCCTATCAAACCTCAAGGTGACAGCTAATGTTTTAAAATGTTTAGGTGTATTTTGTATTATTGGTTAATATAATCTAGTTAGCTAACTGTTTATTGGCTAGCTAGCTAGTTAGCTAGTTTGTTCCAGTTAGTTTTCTCCTTATGAATGAGCGTCTGAGCATCCCCTATAAAGCCTCAAGGTGACAGCTAACGTTTTAAAATGTTTAGGCGTATTTTGTAGTACTGGTTAATATAATCTAGTTCGCTAACTAACTTAGCTAGCTAGCTAAGTAGTTTATTGGCTAGCTAGCTAGTTAGCTAGCTTTTTCCAGTTAGTTTTTTCCCTATGAATGAGCATCTGCTAAGTGGTTAAAATGGCAAATGTACATTTTTACACACAGATCTCATATTATTTCAAATATCGATGTCGCAAATGTATTATTTGTATATCTCTTTATTAAACATGTTATCTGTTACATTTGACTGTGTCAAATCTAACAACACTACTTATTTACCTGAGAGTGAGGCAGATATGTAGCATTTAGCAAAAAAAAACATGATTATTTTTCTCTCTGAAATGAAATCATCAAGTGATAGATTTTAAACAAATTCATGTCTGTCATTGAATAACCCCATTCCATAATATTACAAAGACATTTAAATAATTACACCAATCTCTTTCATAATGTATTTAAACCGTAAAAGCTAATTTACCAACATTTCTGAAGATGGATATATAGTGTTTTGGAATGAAACTCTTTGTATAATTAAAGCTAAAAATGGATGTGTAGCTATCGCAGATTGCCCCTTTAAGCTTTCAGTTGGCTTGATCCATCCCATAATATGATCCATCCCATAATATGATCCATGCCATAATATGATCCATGCCATAATATGGTTAGTAAATCTCCTGTATATTAACATGGCTTTGATAGTCACGACTCACACTACATGGAACTCTAGTTCAGTGCTAACTGTTGGTATCAGTGATCATTGTGAAGTAGAACAGCACCTCTCCTTGTGCCCATAGTCTGGAGCAGAAACAGGCCAGTAGATGTCACCATTATTGCAACACAGCTCTGTAATACACAACGCCACTGCCACAGTGAGAACAGAATGCCACAGTGAGAACAGAATGCCACAGCGAGAACAGAATGCCACAGTGAGAACAGAATGCCACAGTGAGAACATAATGCCACAGTGAGAACAGAATGCCACAGTGAGAACAGAATGCCACAGGGAGAACAGAATGCCACAGGGAGAAGCAGAATGCCACAGTGAGAACAGAATGCCACAGGGAGAACAGAATGCCACAGGGAGAACAGAATGCCACAGGGAGAAGCAGAATGCCACAGTGAGAACAGAATGCCACAGTGAGAACAGAATGCCACAGTGAGAACAGAATGCCTCAGGGAGAAGCAGAATGCCACAGGGAGAAGCAGAATGCCACAGGGAGAAGCAGAATGCCACAGGGAGAAGCAGAATGCCACAGGGAGAAGCAGAATACCACAGGGAGAAGCAGAATGCCACAGGGAGAAGCAGAATGCCACAGGGAGAAGCAGAATGCCACAGGGAGAAGCAGAATGCCACAGTGAGAAGCAGAAGGCCACAGGGAGAAGCAGAATGCCACAGGGAGAAGCAGAATGCCACAGGGAGAAGCAGAATGCCACAGGGAGAAGCAGAATGCCACAGGGAGAAGCAAAATGCCACAGGGAGAAGCAGAATGCCACAGTGAGAAGCAAAATGCCACAGTGAGAACATAATGCCACAGGGAGAAGCAGAATGCCACAGTGAGAACAGAATGCCACAGTGAGAACAGAATGCCACAGTGAGAACAGAATGCCTCAGGGAGAAGCAGAATGCCACAGGGAGAAACAGAATGCCACAGGGAGAAGCAGAATGCCACAGGGAGAAGCAGAATGCCACAGGGAGAAGCAGAATGCTACAGTGAGAAGCAGAATGCCACAGGGAGAAGCAGAATGCCACAGGGAGAAGCAGAATGCCACAGGGAGAAGCAGAATGCCACAGCGAGAAGCAGAATGCAACAGGGAGAAGCAGAATGCCACAGGGAGAAGCAGAATGCCACAGAGACTGATTTTGGTTCACCATAATTTAACAGACACTGTTCTTTTATTATCGTGATATAATAAAAGTTCAATTAAATTGATAAAAATCGATAAGGACTAGTTTTGCACACGCTGTGTGAATTTAAAAAAAGGTAACCTTTACTTAACTAGTCAAGTCAGTTAAGAACAAATTCTTACTTACAATGATGGCCTACCAGTGAACAGTGGGTTAACTGCCTTGTCAGCTCGGGGATTCAATCCAGCAACCTTTCAGTTACAGGCCCAACACCCTAACCACTAGGCTACCTGTCGCCACATGTCATCTTTGTGGCTGTCAATATGTTTCTGTTATCAGAATTCCACCAGGTAAAGCAAAAGTAGGTTGATGTATTTCCTAGGTGGGGATGGGTGAATGCCAGCGTATAATATTTCTCATGAGAGAGGTATTCAAATCTAAGAATAGGTCTCTTTATGCAGGAATTATCATGTTTAACTTTCTAACAAGAACATGATTTATATTCAGAGAGGAGAGGTAGAGAGAGAGTGAGGAGAGAAGGAGAGAGTGAGGGAGAGAGAGAAAGAGAGAGAGAGGAGAGTGGGAAGCGAAAGAGAGAGGGACAGAGAATGGGAGAGTGGGATAGAGGCACAGACAGTATCAGTGGTATGTATCATCAAGAGTAAGACATACAGAGAGAAAGAGATCGTGAGGGAGAGAAGGAGAGAGTGTGTGAGAGAAGGAGAGAGTGTGGGAGAGAAGGAGAGAGTGAGAGAGAGAAGGAAAGAGTGATGAGAGAAGGAGAGAATGTGGGAGAGAAGGAGAGAGTGAGGGAGAGAAGGAGAGAGTGAGGAGAGAAGGAGAGAGTGAGGGAGAAAAGGAGAGAGTGAGGGGGAGAAGGAGAAAGAGAGAAGGAGAAATTGAGGGGGAGAAGGAGAGAGTGAGGGAGAGAAGGAGTGAGTGAGGAGAGAAGGAGAGAGTGAGGAGAGAATGAGAGAGTGAGGGAGAGAATGAGAGAGTGAGGGAGGGAAAGTGAGAGTGAGGGAGAGAAGGAGAGGAGAGAGTGAAGGAGAGAAGGAGAGAGTGAGAGAAAACGAAAGAGAGCGTGAGGGAGAGAAGGAGAGAGTGAGGGAGAGAAAGAGAGAGTGAAGGAGAGAGTAAGGGAGAGAAGGAGAGAGTGAGAGAAAAAGAAAGAGAGCGTGAGGGAGAGAAGGAGAGAGTGAGGGAGGGAAAGAGAGAGTGAAGGAGAGAGTGAGGGAGAGAAGGAGAGAGGAGAGAGTGAGGGAGAGAAGGAGAGAGTGAGAGAAAAAGAAAGAGAGTGTGAGGGAGAGAAGGAGAGAGTGAGGGAGAGAAAGAGAGAGTGAAGGAGAGAGTGAGGGAGAGAAGGAGAGAGTGAGGGAGAGAAAGAGAGAGTGAAGGAGAGAGTGAGGGAGAAGGAGAGAGGAGAGAGTGAGGGAGAGAAGGAGAGAGTGAGAGAAAAAGAAAGAGAGCGTGAGGGAAAAAAGGAGAGAGTGAGGGAGTGAAAGAGAGAGTGAAGGAGAGAGTGAGGGAGAGAAGGAGAGAGGAGAGAGTGAGGGAGAGAAGGAGAGAGTGAGGGAGAGAAAGAGAGAGTGAAGGAGAGAGTGAGGGAGAGAAGGAGAGAGTGAGAGAAAAAGAAAGAGAGCGTGAGGGAGAGTGAAGGAGAGAGTGAGGGAGAGAAGGAGAGAGTGGGGAGAGAAGGAGAGAGTGAGGGAGAGAAAGAGAGAGTGAAGGAGAGAGTGAGGGAGAGAAGGAGAGAGGAGAGAGTGAGGGAGAGAAGGAGTAGTGAAGGAGAGAGTGAGCGAGAGAAGGAGAGAGTGAGGGAGTGAAAGAGAGAGTGAAGGAGAGAGTGAGGGAGAGAAAGAGAGCGAGCAGGGAAAATACACCATAAGACAGATAGAAAGAAGAAATAAGGATAAATGATGTCCTGATTGACTGACTGGGTGATGTCCACTCCACAGAATGATGTGTTTTTGTCAGTGTCATGCTAGTGTCAGGGCCTTGGGGACAGACAGGGGTGGGTCATTCCTTCGGTAAATTGCCCCTCCGGCCACTACCCTATTTGCCAGCCTGCTGAGGCTGTAGAACCAACCAGCGGTGCACAGACTGCACACTGGGGGTTTATCAACACACCACAGACTGCGCACTGGGGGTTTATCAACACACCACAGACTGCACACTGGGGGTTTATCAACACACCACAGACTGCGCACTGGGGGTTTATCAACACACCACAGACTGCACACTGGGGGTTTATCAACACACCACAGACTGCACACTGGGGGTTTATCAACACACCACAGACTGCGCACTGGGGGTTTATCAACACACCACAGACTGGACACTGGGGGTTTATCAACACACCACAGACTGCACACTGGGGGTTTATCAACACACCACAGAATACACACTGGGGGTTTATCAACACACCACAGACTGCACACTGGGGGTTTATCAACACACCACAGAATACACACTGGGGGTTTATCAACACACCACAGACTGCACACTGGGGGTTTATCAACACACCACAGACTGCACACTGGGGGTTTATCAACACACCACAGAATACACACTGGGGGTTTATCAACACACCACAGACTGCACACTGGGGGTTTATCAACACACCACAGAATACACACTGGGGGTTTATCAACACACCACAGACTGCACACTGGGGGTTTATCAACACACCACAGACTGCACACTGGGGGTTTATCGATACACCATAAACCATGGGCTGTCTCCCACTGGGCAAGAACTGTTTGTATTAATGTTGTTTATAAGTAATTTCAAAAACCAAAAATATATGTGATGACATTGAATCAACGTGGAAAAGAAGATTGGAATTGTCACTGACATGGTCATTTTGTTGGTCGATTTTACATTGAATTCACGTTGGTTGATAACTCAACCAAATGTAAATCAAAACTAAATGTTGATCTGACGTCGGTGCCCAGTGGAACATTAACAGACATATGAAGAGGACACTGGCTAAAACACATACACCTAAGTACACACACAGCGGGGTATGTATAAATACACACACACACACACACAGACACACACACACATTCAGTACACACACAGAGACACACACACACACACACACACACACACACACACACACACACACACACACACACACACACACACACACACACACACACACACACACACACACACACACACACACACACACACACACACACAGACACACACACACACACACACACACACACACACACACACACAGAGACACACACACACAGGAGCCAGTTGAACACAAAGGATGAGAGCTGAGGACAGATGTTAACTGACACCGGTGCATAGCATAAAAACAGACGGACAGAAACACACAGGTCTGTTTGTGAGAGGGATTGTACATTCAGTCATTCCTTCTCTTGAGGATACAACCAGTCGTCACACAAAGGCTATTGCCTTCCTTAACAATGCCACAGTGGCAATAAGAATAGATAATCAGCGTGGAACCAAACTAATCACTCCCCCCCCTCTCTCTTTCCCACCCCGCCCACTCACCCTCTCTCACTCTCTCTCCCCTCTCTCTCTCTCCCCTCTCTCTCTCTCTCCCCTCTCTCTCTCTCTCTCTCTCCCTCCCTCTCTTCCACCTCTCTCTCTGTCTCCTCCCTCTCTCTCCCTCTCTCGCCACATCTCTCTCTGTATTCTCCTGTCTCTCCCCCCCATCTCTCTCTCTCTCTATCTCTCTCTCCCTCCTTCCCTCTCTTCCACCTCTCTCTCTGTCTTCTCCCTCTCTCTCCCCATCTCTCTCTATCCTCCTGTCTCTCCCCCTCCCCCCTCTCCCCTACCTCTCTCTCTCTCCCTCCTTCCCTCTCTTCCACCTCTCTCTCTTTCTCCTCCCTCTCTCCCTCTCTCTCCCCATCTCTTACTCTATCCTCCTTTCTCTTCCCCTCCTGTCTCCCCCTCTCTCTCTATCCTCCTGTCTCTCTCCCTCCCTCCCTCTCCTCCACCTCTCTCTCTGTCTCCTCCCTCTCTCTCCCCATCTCTCTCTCTATCCTCCTGTCTCCCCCCCCTCTCCCCCCTCTCTCAATAGGCCATGTTCTGTCTTTATATGCCATTAGAAGGCTGTGGAGAATGCTAATAGCACTAAAGCATGGAGAGTGGGCTAATTGATGAGACCACCAACACCTCCCCTGCCCCTTCCTTCATACACCCTCACAAAGCAATGACAACCCACTGGAACCTCCCCGTCCCCAAGCCAAATGTCTCCCATCTCTGGGTCTCTAATGGTATTGGTAATGTATAGACAACGGGGTTAGCTACTGCTGCTTTATTTGACCAAGATGTAACAGTGAAAGTGCCTGTTTAACCCATTGGCTGCCAAGCCAGTGGGTGTAAATCAGGGGCTTGAGTGGTCTCCACCCACTAATGTCACAATGATGGCGATGTTAGGGAAATGTATTTGGGTGTATTTGCCCCTCGGATGTGGAGAATAAGAGGAGGAGACTGACAGGGACAAAGGACTATGAACGGCGAATGAACATGAAGGGTTTTGTGCCATTATATTTTCACTATGAAGAAAGGGCTGCCTGATGTAAACAATTGAAGTAGCTGAAGGAAGAATGGTCTGAATAAACAACCACAGGGTGTGTTCCTCTTCTGTCTGTCCTTTACTCGCTCTCTTTCCTTCTTTCCTAATTATTTTTTCTCTCTCTCCATCTCCCGTTCTCTCTCTCTCTCTCTCTCTCTCTCTCTCTCTCTCTCTCTCTCTCTCTCTCTCTCTCTCTCTCTCTCTCTCTCTCTCTCTCTCTCTCTCTCTCCTCTCTCTCTCTCTCTCTCTCTCTCTCTCTCTCTCTCTCTCTCTCTCTCTCTCTCTCTCTCTCTCTCTCTCTCTCTCTCTCTCTCTCTCTCTCTCTCTCTCTCTCTCTCTCTCTCTCTCAACAGAAAGAAGTGTAATGTTGATGAATTGATGATGCATTTTGTCTGGGAATGACACGGGTTATAGCGACAGTATTGATGAACTATTATTTATACTATATATACACATGTTATTTATTTACTGCGTAACAGCTATAAAATATTATGACTACACATCCCTGTCTTTAGACCCTGTTAAGCAAAGGCATATCTGTATCTGAACCAAGAACGTACAACAACTAGTACACAAGTCAACTCTAGGAAAACATATTGACCATTCAGCTTTGGGTCAAGTCAGGAGAGAGTCTTATCGAGGGCAACATTAAACACAACTGCTGAATTGTCAAGGAGCCCACAAAGTGTTTTACATTCTGAAAGGGATACAGTACAGTACAGTGCAATGCCATGTTTAACAAGAATGTTGTGTTGTGTTTTGCACAGGCTTCACTCTGTTTACAGAAAAACACAGTTTGTATTGATGAACTTGGGTTTAGTATTGATTTCCCATCATTCCTTGAGGTGACATGTTCAGATCTGGTCTATTGTTGTGATGTACATTCATTCCCCTTGCAGTTGTAGAGCAGAAATATAGACCACTTCACTTTGGCAATATGGAGAAAATAAAATGTCCTCAAAGACTTCTAATACTAGGTGGTTTTCCCCCCTAGCCGCCAGCCTAGTTGTAACGGTAGTCCTCCTTCTCTTCAACCGAAGAGGAGGAGTAGTGATTGAACCAAGGCGCAGCGGGTTGTGAATACATAATTTATTTAAAGAAAAGACGAAAACACGAACTTGACTATAAACTTACAAAACAACAAAACGGAGTAGACAAACCTGGACATGCGAACTAACATAAAACGCAGAACTCACGAACAGGAAAATGACTACACAAAAGACCGAACTTACAAACAAACCGAACAGTCCCGTATGGTGCGAACAAACACTGACACAGGAGACAACCACCCACAACGAACACTGTGAAACAACCTACCTAAATATGACTCTCAATTAGAGGAACGCCAAACACCTGCCTCTAATTGAGAGCCATACCAGGCAACCCTTAAACCAACATAGAAACAGACAACATAGAATGCCCACCCAAACTCACGTCCTGACCAACTAACACATACAACAAACTAACAGAAATAGGTCAGGAACGTGACACTAGTGTCACGGCCGTCGAAAGAACTAGACCAAAGCTCAGCGTGGCGAGTGTACATATTCCTTTTATTTAGGTATGACGCCAACAAAAACAACGAAGAATACAAAAAACGACCGTGAAGCTTAAAGGCATATAGTGCCACAAACAAAGACAACTTCCCACAAAGACAGGTGGGAAAAAGGAATACCTAAATATGGTTCTCAATCAGAGACAACGATAGACAGCTGTCCCTGGCCAAACACATAGAAATACAAAACATATAACATAGAATACCCACCCCAACTCACACCCTGACCAAACCAAAATAGAGACATAAAAAGGATCTCTAAGGTCAGGGCGTGACACCTAGACAAGGTGAAATGGTGGACGGGACTGCTAAATACTAACATATCACAGGCTAACTATGAACCTGGTTTATTTTATAAAGTCAAAAATAACATTTGAAACAAATAAAGTAAAATAACAATCCTTAATAGAGGTGGACAACAATGGACATATGGAAATAATCTGTGACAGACGTCGGTAAAATGTAAACGCTGTGGAAAACATGCCACAAATAAAAAATGACCTTGATTTAAACACAGATTTAGATCACAGATGATCAATAAAGTTTCCAGTTGAAAAAAAAAAGACCAAATCCAAATAGGACAACGTCATGCTGGAGAGAGAGGAAGAGGAGAGAGAGAGAGAGAGAAGCTGAGAGAGAGAGAGAGACTGAATAATGTATTATTGTGAACCTGCTCACCTCGTTCTCTGACGATGAATGACATTTAGATTACTGGGGTTCCCCTTTGTCTCTGTTGACAATAACCCTTAAAACACACACACACACACACACACACACACACACACACACACACACACACACACACACACACACACACATCCACACCACTAAGTAAAACCAATGAGAACTCATATAAGGCCCGTTTCCTTAGAATGGTCCAACCACACCGGACATACTTGACTGAACACTAATTGTGATCTACTTACAGCCTCTCCCTGATGTTACTGTACCCTCTGCGTGGCATCAGAAATATGCAGTGGCGTAAAGTACTTAAGTAAAAATACTTGTATGTATTACTTAAGTCGTTTTTTTGGGGGTATCTGTACTTGACTTTACTATTTATATTTTTGACAACTTTTACTTTTACTCCACTACATTCTTAAAGAAAATAATGTACTTTTTACTCCATACATTTTTACTCCATACACTTTCCCTGATACCTAAAAGTAATTGTTACATTTAGAATGCTAAAGCAGGACAGAATTATGGCACCTGTCAATATACCACTTTGTCATCCCTACTGCCTCTGATCTGGCAGACTCACTAAACACAAATACTGTGTTTGTAAATGACGTCTGAGTGTTGGAGTGTGGCCCCCGTCTGTCCGTAATTAAAAATAATACACAAATCGTGCCGTAATGTTTTCTTAATATAAGGTGAATGCACCAATTTGTAAGTCGCTCTGGATAAGAGCGTCTGCTAAATGACTTAAATGTAAATGTAATAAGGAATTTGATGTATAGCATTTACTTTTACTTTAAACTTTTACTCAAGTATGACAATTGAGTACTTTTTCTACCACTGAACATAAGTACATTTAAAACCAGATAATTTTAGACTTTTACTCAAGTAGTATTTTACTGGTTATCTTCCACTTTTACTTGAGTCAATTTCTATTAAGGTAAATTTACTTCTACTCAAGTATGACAATTTAGTACTTTTTCCACCACTGGTAATATTACCATTATTTGGAGAGAAATAAGGATATACAGAAACCTTTGCAGTTAACTGATTGACATTTGTGTCACAGAATGACATTAACAATCTGACTAGTCTGAGTCATAATGTCATTAACCGTCTGATTAGTCTGAGTCATACTGTCATTAACCGTCTGATTAGTCTGAGTCATAATGTCATTAACCATCTGATTAGTCTGAGTCATAATGTCATTAACCATCTGATTAGTCTGAGTCATAATGTCATTAACCGTCTGATTAGTCTGAGTCATACTGTCATTAACCGTCTGATTAGTCTGAGTCATAATGTCATTAACCATCTGATTAGTCTGAGTCATAATGTCATTAACCGTCTGATTAGTCTGAGTCATACTGTCATTAACCGTCTGATTAGTCTGAGTCATAATGTCATTAACCATCTGATTAGTCTGAGTCATAATGTCATTAACCGTCTGATTAGTCTGAGTCATAATGTCATTAACCATCTGATTAGTCTGAGTCATACATTCCAAAAAGTGTTGGGACACTGTAAAGTCCATGGAGAATAAGAGCACCTCCTCCCAGCTGCCCACTGCACTGAGGCTAGGAAACACTATCACCACTGATAAATCTACAGTAATCAATTGTTTCAATAAGCATTTTTCTCCGGCTAGCCATGCTTTCCACCTGGCTACCCCGACCCCGGCCAATATCTCAGCACCCCCTGCAGCAACTTGCCCAAGCCCACCCTTCCCCCACTTCTCCTTCACCCAAATCCAGATAGCTGATGTTCTGAAAGAGCTGTAAAATCTGGACCCTCTCTTTCTAAAATGATCCGCCAAAATTGTTGCAACCCCTATTACTAGCCTATTCAACTTCTCTTTCGTATCATCTGAGATCCCCAAAGATTTGGAAAGCTGCTGTGGTCATCCCCCTCTTCAAAGTTGGAGAGACTCTAGACCCAAACTGTTATAGACCTATATCCATCCTGCCCTGCCTTTCTAAAGTCTTAGAAAGCCAAGTTAACAAACAGATCTCTGACCATTTCGAATCCCACTGTACCTTCTCCACTATGCAATCCTCATCTGGAATGACCACCGCAACCTGGAGTACATCCGGGCAGCGAGGAGACTGAATCCTCGTCAGGCAAGGTGGGCCATGTATTTTTACTCGTTTTGTGTTTACCTTATCCTACAGACCAGGTTCCCAGAATAAGAAGGAAGATGCACTGTCCAGACTGTATGACACAGAGGAGCGGCCCATGGATCAGATTCCCATACTCCCGGCCTCCTGCCTGGCATCGCCGGTCGTGTGGGATCTGGATGCGGACATTGAGCAGGCGCTGCGTACGGAGCCCGGTCCCCTCCAGTGTCCCGTTGGGCGTAAGTATGTTCCGTCTACTGTCCGTGACCAGTTGGTCTCTTGGGCCCACACGTCTCCCTCCTCTGGTCATCCAGGGATTGGCCGGACGGTGCGCTGTCTGACTGGGAGGCACTGGTGGCCCACTTTGGCAAAGGACGTGAGGGTTTATATTTCCTCCTGCTTGGTGTGCACCCAGTGTAAGGCTCCGAGACACCTGCCCAGAGGTAAGTTACATCCCTTACCCGTCCCACAACGACCTTGGTCACATCTGTCAGTGGATTTCTTAACAGATCTTCCCCCCTCACAGGGAAATACCACTATCCTGGTCGTTGTGGATCGTTTTTCTAAGTCCTGTCGTCTACTCCCTCTGCCCGGGCTCCTTACGGCCCTACAGACTGCGGAGGCCCTGTTTACACATGTCTTCCGGCACTACGGGGTACCTGAGGATATAGTGTTGGATCAGGGTCCCCAGTTCACGTCGAGAGTTTGGAGGGCGTTCATGGAACGTCTGGGGATCTCGATCAGCCTTACCTCAGGTTTTCACCCCGAGAGTATCGGGCAGGTAGAGAGAGTCAACCAGGATGTGGGCAGGTTTCTGCGGTCCTATTGCCAGGACCGGCCGGGGGAGTGGGCGGCGTTCGTGCCCTGGGCCGAGATGGCCCAGAACTCGCTTCGCCACTCCTCCACTAACCTCTCCCCCTTTCAGTGCGTATTGGGGTACCAGCTGGTTCTGGCACCATGGCATCAGGGTCAGACCGATACTCCTGCGGTGGACGACTGGTTTAGGCACGCGGAAGAGACATGGGAGGCCGCTTGTGTCCATCTCCAGCGAGCTGCGCGTCGTCAGAAAACCAGCGCGGACCATCACCGCAGTGAGACCCCTGTGTTCGCACCGGGGGAACGGGTCTGGCTCTCGACCCGTAACCTGCCCCTCCGCCTGCCCTGCCGGAAGCTGGGTCCGCGGTTTGTAGGGCCATTTAAAGTCCTGAGGAGGATAAACGAGGTATGTTACAGATTACAACTTCCCTCTTATTATCGTATTAACCCCTCGTTCCATGTGTCTCTCCTCAGGCCGGTGGTGGCTAACCCAGGAATCTGAGGTGCGGGAGGTCCCTCCGCCCCCTTTGGACATTGAGGGGGCCCCGGCGTACAACGTTCGTTCCATCCTGGATTCGAGGCGTCGGCTGAGGGGCCTTCAGTACCTCGTGGAGTGGGAGGGGTACGGACCGGAGGAGAGGTGCTGGGTTCCGCTTGCAGATATTTTGGATCCTGAACTACTGCGGGAGTTTCACCGTCGCCGGCCGGATCGCCCTGCGCCTCGTCCTCCGGGTCGTCCTCGAGGCCAGTGTCGGGACGCCGCAGGAGCGGCACGGTACTGTCACAACTTCCGCCGAAGTCGGGTCCTCTCCTTGTTCGGGCGGCGTTCGGCGATCGACGTCACCTGCTTTCTAGCCATCGCCGTTCCATTTTTCATAATTCCATTTGTCTTGTCTTGTTTTGTCTTGTGATGGGTCTCTTGGGTGGCGCAGTGGTCTAGGGTACTGCATCGCAGTGCTAGCTGCGCCACCAGAGTCTCTGGGTTCGCGCCCAGGCTGGGCTGGGTTCGCGCCCAGGCTCTGTCGCAGCTGGCCGCAACCGGGAGGTCCGTGGGGCGACGCACAATTGGCATAGCGTCGTCCGGGTTAGGGAGGGTTTGGCCGGTAGGGATATCCTTGTCTCAGTATGTAAAATGTAATAAAATGTATGCCCTCTACTGTAAGTCGCTCTGGATAAGAGCGTCTGCTAAATGACAAAAAATGTAAATGTAAATTGTTTTCATACACACCTGGTTTTCATTTCCCCAATCAATCGACTTGTATTTAACCCTCTGTTTCCCATCATGTTTTGTGTGTAATTGTCTTCATGTCTTGTGATGTTCGTTAAGCGCTTTACTTTATTCTTCCGTTTTTTGAGCGTGTTTGTTTTGTTGTGCTCCCGGTTTGGAACTATAATAAAGTGCACTTTATTTAATATTACTCTGCTCTCCTGCACCTGACTTCGCCTTCATACACACCTTGACAGATTCTAAAACCTTGTTGAGGGCCCACCAAGAAAAAACGGTTCAACATCTAATTTTGGTGGATTTAAGTGAATTGTCAAAAAACATGAATTCAACTTGAAATAAATCAATCTTTGAAATCCTCTTGTTGATTTGTGGTTGTAATCTGGTCAAGATGAGACATAAACTCTGTACATTGACCATTTGTGAACTCAACCCAAAAATCCATAGTAAAATGTCAACTGAACAAAATGACATGACATAACTTTGATTGAACATATGCAGACCCTACACGTTGCTTTCTTTCAGTTTTTTTGTCAAATTAAATCAAGCTTTATTTATACAGCACATTTCAGACATTGTTCTTCACAGGAAAAAAATACCATTTTCTATGTCGACTTCGTCCGTCCACAACCCTGTTCCTAGTCGACCTCTGAAATCAGACATACGTCACAAAACAGTTCAGCACAACAAGGTTTACTTATTGACCCACTCGTCAAATATCAAATCAGCTTTCTCTGTCACCTTCAGCTGAACTCTTCTTTAAGCTAATGGTTATTGGGAAAATCACTTCTTCTTAGAAATGTGACAAATTCCCCTTTTACCTGTGACAGAGCGTTCATCTGATGTATTGAAATTCAGCACCAGAACAGGAGATGGGCATTCTAACTCTGATAAGACCTTTAAAATATCTTGGACATTTTGTCAATACACAATTTTCCCTTTCTTTGTGAGCTTTGGGTATAAGTGGACTTCACCATACGTGCGGTTAGGAATAACAAGCCTCTCGTATTAATATGAGAGACGCGCGAAAAAACCTTAACGTCAGCTTCACTTTTGTGTCTCTCAGCCGGGGGAAGAAAAAAAATGAAATAAAAAATTAAAAGCCTATTGCTGCCATTAGAGAGATTGCATATTGCACTGCTGACATTCTGAAAACGTATCCCAGATTCACGGCCTATCACTTTGAGGGATCGACAAAAACCATCAGTTAGCCTGACACTTGTGACACAGGATTTTGAAATATTCCCCGCTAATCTGCCTGATTTATGGAGGCATATCCAGGTCCATCGAGAGCAATCTTAGATTTATCACCTTACTGAAGGAATTATTAATGATGCTCAATTTGTCCAACCTGATGATAGTGCATTCGTGGGCATGTGAGTCAGTGTGAGTCAGTGTGTGTGTGTGTGTGTGTGTGTGTGTGTGTGTGTGTGTGTGTGTGTGTGTGTGTGTGTGTGTGTGTGTGTGTGTGTGTGTGAGTCAGTGTGTGAGTCAGTGTGTGTGTGTGTGTGTGTGTGTGTGTGTGTGTGTGTGTGTGTGTGTGTGTGTGTGTGTGTGTGTGTGTGTGTGTGTGTGTGTGTGTGCGGTTGGGACCTTTCCTCCAGGATTACTTCATTCAAATGTTATGATTTACGTTTCTCTGTCCAGTCAACCGTCCTCCTGACCTGAGTGAAAGAGCATAGTCAGGTTAGAACTAGGAAGCAGACACTGTATATTTCAACAAGGTGTTGGGGAGCAGTGGGCTGGGTCATTGGGGGGGGGGGGGGGGTCGATTAACAGGTTTCATGAAGAAACGTCTTAGGAAAAGATGAACACACACACCTATACACACACACACACACACACACCTGTACACACACACACACCTGTACACACACACACACACACACACACACACACACACACACACACACACACACACACACAACAACAACAACAAGAACACCAACAACACACCCCCTTCTCTGTACTCCTTGTTAGCGTGCCAGGCTTCTTCACTTCAGAGTGCCCCACCCCCCAAGGATATGAGTTAGACTACTTCCCACATGCACGCTGTATGTTGGAACACTGGCAGAGAGAGAGAGAACGAGAGAGAGGGGAGTCTCATCTGTTCTCCCCTGGGAGGGAACACCCCAGACGTTCTGGGGAGCCTTTGGGAACGAGGACTGTGTTGCTCCTGCATTGACGCGACCTCAGGGGGATCCGGGGTTGGTGACAGGTCAGCACTACAATCCACCCTTTTCTCCTTCACTCCTTCCGCTCGGGGAGATGACTCATTGGAGTATTTACTCGTTGTGAAAGATCTTCGGCAAACTGTTTACTGCTGGGCCCAGACAGACATGAGCAGGGATGGCACTTTGCCAGTTTGCGGCACTATCTCTTTTGATCCCATATTGTTTTGACGCCGCGGCGGAGATACACTCTTCCGAGACCAATGCCATGTTTTGCCAAATGCGAAAGTTTGAATATTTTTTTCCCGGAGATGTGAAGTTTGTAATTGCGTGGAGGAGCTTCTGGAAAAGAGTCCGGAGATGGAGGTCGATGTTATTTTACTCCCTGAATTCCTTGGCCTGGAAACAGCCAGAGGCCGGAAAGTTCTATCATCCATTTGCAATTCTTCTCAGTTCCTTACTTTCTGGCCTCTTTCCATCTCTCCATCTTTCCATCTCTCCATATTTCCATCTCTCCATCTTTCCATCTCTCCATCTCTCCATCTCTCCATCCCACTCGCTTTTTTAATCCCATCTGAAATGTCTTGAAGATAACGGTAGAGAATACCTCTGTCTTACGCAAAACCAGTGGTAAAAAGGCTGTCATAAAGCCTTTCCAGTGGTAATACCTCTGTCATAAAGCCTTTCCAGTGGTAATACCTCTGTCATAAAGCCTTTCCAGTGGTAATACCTCTGTCATAAAGCCTTTCCAGTGGTAATACCTCTGTCATAAAGCCTTTCCAGTGGTAATACCTCTGTCATAAAGCCTTTCCAGTGGTAATACCTCTGTCATAAAGCCTTTCCAGTGGTAATAAGGCTGTCATAAAGCCTTCCCAGTGGTAATACCTCTGTCATAAAGCCTTTCCAGTGGTAATACCTCTGTCATAAAGCCTTTCCAGTGGTAATACCTCTGTCATAAAGCCTTTCCAGTGGTAATAAGGGTATCATAAAGCCTTTCCAGTGGTAATACCTCTGTCATAAAGCTTTTCCAGTGGTAATACCTCTGTCATAAAGCCTTTCCAGTGGTAATAAGGGTATCATAAAGCCTTTCCAGTGGTAATACCTCTGTCATAAAGCTTTTCCAGTGGTAATACCTCTGTCATAAAGCCTTTCCAGTGGTAATACCTCTGTCATAAAGCCTTTCCAGTGGTAATACCTCTGTCATAAAGCCTTTCCAGTGGTAATAAGGCTGTTATAAAGCTTTTCCAGTGGTAATACCTCTGTCATAAAGCCTTTCCAGTGGTAATACCTCTGTCATAAAGCCTTTCCAGTGGTAATAAGGGTATCATAAAGTCTTTCCAGTGGTAATACCTCTGTCATAAAGCCTTTCCAGTGGTAATACGGCTGTCATAAAGCCTTTCCAGTGGTAATACCTCTGTCATAAAGCTTTTCCAGTGGTAATACCTCTGTCATAAAGCCTTTCCAGTGGTAATACCTCTGTCATAAAGCCTTTCCAGTGGTAATACCTCTGTCATAGAGCCTTTCCAGTGGTAATAAGGGTATCATAAAGCCTTTCCAGTGGTAATAAGGCTGTCATTAAGCCTTTCCACTGGTAATACCTCTGTCATAAAGCCTTTCCAGTGGTAATACCTCTGTCATAGAGCCTTTCCAGTGGTAATAAGGGAGTCATAAAGCCTTTCCAGTGGTAATACCTCTGTCATAGAGCCTTTCCAGTGGTAATAAGGGAGTCATAAAGCCTTTCCAGTGGTAATACCTCTGTCATAGAGCCTTTCCAGTGGTAATAAGGGAGTCATAAAGCCTTTCCAGTGGTAATACCTCTGTCATAAAGCCTTTCCAGTGGTAATAAGGCAGTCATAAAGCCTTTCCAGTGGTAATACCTCTGTCATAAAGCCTTTCCAGTGGTAATAAGGCTGTCATAAAGCCTTTCCAGTGGTAATAAGGCTGTCATAAAGCCTTTCCAGTGGTAATAAGGGTATCATAAAGCCTTTCCAGTGGTAATAAGGCAGTCATAAAGCCTTTCCTTTGCATAAAACAGGGAGTTGTGATAACCTTCCTATTTTCAGTATTTTGGCATCTCTATAATACATATATATATGATGTTCTACAATTAACTCTAAGCACATTCTGTTCACATTAACTCATTGTGGCTGGTGTTTGTTGTTAATGGCAGTGTGATGTCCAGCATCCAACAATCCAACAACAGAAGATAACACACTTCAATCCCCCAATTTCCAGAGAGGGTCAGCATTCATGTGAAACCCAGCCCCTGTTTTCCTGCCTTTTATTTCAAGAGTTTTGAGAGCTCCACTCTGACCGTAGACAGGAAAATCGATACAAACGCCAGCAGCGAAATAGTGGGGGCCGCGGCAAATTGAGAAGTGACATATTCAAGATGAGAGGCTCTGAGAGGGCCAGGGCCTGGCTGATTTCTCTAGAGAGAGACAGAGAACAGGAGGGAGGTGGTGGGGGGGGGGAAACAGGAAGACAAAGAGATAGAGAGGGGAGAACGGAATGGTCAAAGAAAAGAGCGCTTCAAAGACATGTCACTTTCCTTCAAGCTTTGGAAGATGAAGCTGGCGAGATAGGCTTTCGAAGCCTTGTTCTCCACACACCTTTTCTTACTGTCTTCAGCTTTTGATGAGAGGATGAAGGCCCTCAACTGCAGGATAATTTGACAACTTCACCGTGGCGGCCATCGTTGAGAAACCTCCCAAAGGGATGAAAGGAAGTGAGTAAACAAAGAGAAGTCTAGTGTAGTGGACACTCAAAACATTCTCACGCTCACTCAGGCAACTCACCAGCTTTGACAAGCTAAAAAAACAAACAGACGTTAACAATCAATCAACATGCTTCTGCTTGGACAAGTCTGCCTGAAAACGAAACCAAATGGTCCCTCAGCTCACATATGGCTCTTTACAGTGTCACAAAGCTAACCAAAAAACGTAACGTTTTATACCAGCAAAAACTAAACGACACCAAGCTTTTCCATTGTGAATTCTTCTGTAAAGGTGTTTAAACTCAAGGCAGGTCGACACTGCGCCATCGCTCTCTCTCCCCCATTACCTCCTTGAACCCTCTGCCAATTCTCCCTCTCACAGGCCCCTATAACAAACCAATGGAGCTGAATGGCTCTTAACCGACTGTCCGGGACATAAAACCAGAAGCCCATACAGCCCATTGACCATAATGGTCCCCACTCGCCCAGGGAGGTGCTTTTGTGCGATGCCATTCCCCGAGACCGTCAATGGGAAAATGTGTTTGAAATCGGTGGAAGGTCTCCCCATGGGATTGCAGTCGTCTGTGTGCCTGATTAGGCGGCGGGCAAGGCCATTCTGAGCTGTTGGCTCCATTTCCACTCGTCTGATTGCCTGTGACCTCCCGGACAAAAATGAGGCTAGGGGGGCTCCGGCCCCGTCCCACAGGGGCAACAGACACATTGACTTCCCTTTTACCTCTCTACTTCTAATCTCTCTCTCTCTCTCTCTCTCTCTCTCTCTCTCTTTCTCTCTCTCTCTCTCTCTCTCTACAGTATCTCTCTCTCTCTTTGTCTCTCTACAGTCTCTCTCTCTCTCTCTCTCTCTCTCTCTCTCTCTCTCTCTCTCTCTCTCTCTCTCTCTCTATCGTTTGCGAAATGAAATATGTACACACATTAATCTTTCATTCGGATTCCCGCTGAATTCCGAAAGGCAACAAGCACACAACTGTTGTCTTTGATGACACGTCACACCACTTGAGACCGTTTTGTTCCCCTTATCAATTTTAATGTAACATTACATAACAAACACTAAAACATCTAGTACAATACATAGAAACACCGCAGGACTGTTTTAACTCATTTTAAATGTAGCCAATCGCTAACAAGAATAAGCAGAGACTATCTAAAAAAAAAAAAGGTTATCAGATTACAATAGGAATGCTCGCTGGAACTAGCTGCTATTAGCATGACTGATTGGTTGGGTTTGAGCGAGTGACAATGACTACAGAGGGATACTGATCCCAGTACAACCCAGGAGACCTGGGAGGAAGCAGGCCAGGAAACAGATATTTGATCTAGCAGGTCTCCTGAGACACACACTACATATTATAAACACACACACACACACACACACTACATATTATAAACACACAGACACACACACTACACATTATAAACACACACACACACACACACTACACATTATAAACACACAGACACACTACATATTATAAACACACACACACACACACTACACATTATAAACACACAGACACACACACACTGTCACGAATCCCGCTTCCTGAGTCTGTGTTTGCCTGTGTTTCTGTCCTGGAGTGTGTTTCCGGTGTCCTGGAACGCACCCTGTCTGGTTGCCGGGCGAATTAGCTTGTTGGGAGATTGATGTTCACCTGCACCTGTATCCCATCAGTAATCTGCACACCTGTCCTGATCATCACCTCTTCCCTTCAAAAGCTCTGACCTGACATCCATTCCCTGCCGGATCGTTAGCCATGAACAGTATGTTGTGCCATAGTATCAGACTCCAGTTGGATAGTATTTGTTTTGTTATTTTTGTTTACGTATTGCTTGCCTTGAACTTACCTCCGTTTGTTTTGCCTTCAGTTACTCACCCGGATCATTCACCCCATTCCCGCCTGGTCGACGGAGGATTCCGCTACTCCATTGGATTCACCTATTTACTCCCATCAATTCACCACCGCTGCCCGCTACGCCACTTGGATATATCTACCCATTCACATTTTCTTGTAAATAAATACTCACCTTCTTCCTACGCTCCTTGTCCTGGTCTGCTTCTGAGTTCAATTTTGAAAGAACGTGACAGAACGATCCGGCCAAGGATGAACCCAGCGGACCTGGACTCCGTTTGCCATGCCGTTACCCAGCAGGGGAAGACATATGGACAACACAATACGGCGCTACAGGAGATAGCGAGTTCAATCCAGAACTTATCTGCTAGCTTGACACAAATCCAGGATCAGCTCAGTTTGCCGGCGATTCATTCACCACCTGTTTCACCCATCTCACCTGCCGTGTCTGGAGCGGTTTCCTTCCGTGAACCCAAGGTACCGACGCCTGATAAATATGAAGGGGATTTGGGAAGATGCCGTTCGTTTCTTATGCAGTGTGGGTTAGTGTTTGATCTGCAGCCCCATTCTTACGCCACTGACAAGGCTAGGATAGCCTTTGTTATTGAACTGCTGCGAGGAAGAGCTCTGGAATGGGTTTCAGCCATTTGGGAGCGACAGGGAACCTGCACGGCTTCATATCAGGAGTTCACGGGAGAGATGAGAGCTTTTTGACCATCCAGTCCGAGGTAAGGACGCAGCTAAACGTTTGTTCTCTCTTCGCCAAGGAGCTCGCAGTGTGGCAGATTTTATGATCGAGTTCAGGACATTGGCTGTGGAGAGTGGTTGGAATGAGGAGTCACTACAAGCGGTTTTTTACAAGGGGTTGTCGGAGGAACTTAAGGACGAGCTGATATCTTATCCAGAGCCTAGTGACCTGGACAGCTTGGTCACTTTATCTATTCGGGTAGATAATAGAGTCCGAGAGAGAAGGAGGGAGAAGCAGTGGGGCCCATCCAATCAATCAGCAACTCGGTTACCATTCGGTTCAGGAAGTGAACCAGAACGTATTGATCGTTATTCCCCACACGGGATTAGTGGAGGGGTCTTGCCACCAGATTCTGAACCAATGCAAGTGGGGCGACACGGGCTTACTAAGGAGGAGCACCAACGTAGACGTGAGACCAACAGCTGTTTCTACTGTGGTAGCTCGGGACATTACATCTCCGCTTGTTCACAGCGCCCGTTAAACTGCCCGGCTCGCTAGTTTTGGGAGGAATTTTAGCGAGCCAGTTTCAATCTCTCAAGGATCTTGTCAGACCCCGTTTTCCTGCGACCCTCATGAATAAGGATCAGAGATTAGAGATGAACGCTCTTATCGATTCAGGTGCCGATGGCAGCTTTATTGATGCCGACTTGGTGGAACAGCTGGGGCTTTCCAAGGAGCAATTGCCGGAAGCCATTGAAGCAACCACTCTGAACGGCAGTAGGCTGGCACGGATCACTATGAGGACTGAACCGGTTAAGATGTTGGTGTCGGGGAATCATTCAGAGTCTATCTCCTTCTTCATTCTGTCCTCGCCCCATGTTCCTCTGGTTCTTGGTTACACCTGGCTGAAGGAACACAATCCCTCGTTTGATTGGGTGACGGGTAAGGTAACTAGTTGGAGCATTGAGTGTCATGCTAACTGCCTTAGGACTGCCTGTTCTCCTGCTGTTTCCAGTCAGGTCAGTGACTCTGCTCCTCCTGATCTGTCCCTGGTTCCAGAAACATATCACGAGTTGGGTGAAGTATTCAGTAAACAGAAGGCTCTGTCTCTTCCTCCCCACCGACCTTATGACTGTGCGATTAATCTGTTTCCTGGAGCTGCCTTTCCCAAGGGAGGGTTATACAGTATCTCTCGACCTGAACGTGAGGCCTTGGAGACCTACATCAAGGAGTCTCTAGCTGCAGGTCTCATTCGGCCCTCGTCATCACCTCTGGGAGCAGGATTTTTTTTTGTGAGCAAGAAGGATGGCTCTCTTCGACCGTGTATTGATTATCGGGGGTTGAATGATATTACGGTCAAGAACAAGTATCCCCTGCCCTTGATGAGCTCGGCTTTCGATTCCTTACAGGGTGCTACGGTTTTTACGAAGCTTGATTTACGTAATGCTTATCATTTGGTTCGGATCAAAGAGGGGGACGAGTGGTTGACTGGGTTCAATACTCCGATGGGACATTTTGAGTACCAGGTGATGCCGTTTGGACTGACCAACGCTCCGGCTGTGTTCCAAAGTATGGTGAATGACGTTCTGAGAGATGTGATTAGTATTTTTGTGTTCGTTTACCTGGATGATATCCTCATCTTCTCGAAGGAGCTTTCTAGCCACGTTCTGCATGTCAAGCAGGTCCTGCAGCGGTTATTGGAGAACCGTCTGTTCGTGAAGGCTGAGAAGTGTGATTTTTACGCCCACACGACGTCATTTCTCGGGTACATCATATCCAGGGGAGAGATCAAGATGGACCAAGAGAAGGTTCGGGCGGTTCGGGATTGGGTCCAGCCCGGTACGAGATTGCAGCTCCAGAGATTTCTAGGGTTTGCGAACTTCTATCGGAGGTTTATCCGTGATTACAGTCGGGTGGCCGCCCCTTTAACTGCTCTGACGTCTTGCACCAGAAAGTTCTGTTGGACTCCTGAGGCAGACCGAGCATTTCTGGACTTGAAGAGCCGATTCACCAACGCTCCGATTCTCTCTCAACCTGACACTTCCCGTCAGTTTGTTGTTGAAGTGGACGCGTCTGATGTGGGGGTGGGCGCCATCCTGTCCCAGCGTAGCTCCACTGACGGTAAACTCCATCCCTGCGCTTTCTACTCTTGTCGTCTTTCTCCAGCTGAAAGGAACTACGATGTGTGTAACCGGGAGCTTCTCGCTGTGAAGCTTGCCTTGGAGGAGTGGCGTCACTGGTTGGAGGGAGCGGAGCAACCGTTTGTGGTCTGGACTGACCACAAGAATCTGGCTTACGTGCAATCGGCTAAACGTCTCAACGCCCGTCAGGCCAGGTGGGCTTTGTTTTTTGGACGCTTCAATTTTTCCCTGACGTTCCGACCTGGGTCGAAGAACGGGAAGGCGGACGCTCTGTCCCGGATGTTCTCTAAGACGGAGGAGAGTGGGGCCAAGACTGAGACGATTCTTCCCCAGAAGGTTGTCGTGGGAGCCGTTACATGGAGGATTGAGGAGGATGTGATGGCGGCCCTTCGGACGCAGCCCGGGCCCTGTAACGGTCCACCCGGTTGGTTGTTCGTGCCCGAGTCGGTCCGTTCTGCTGTCCTTCAGTGGTCCCACGCCAGCAAGATAGCTTGTCACCCTGGCGTTGCTCGGACTATGGCGCTACTGCGCAGACAATTTTGGTGGCCTGCTATGGGAGAGGATACCCGGAGGTTTGTTGCCGCTTGTCCTGTTTGTGCGCAGAATAAGAGTACCAATCGGCCCAGCTCTGGGCTTCTTCACCCTCTACCTATTCCTCGGCGACCTTGGTCGCATCTGGCCCTGGACTTTGTCACGGGGTTGCCCCCTTCTGATGGTAACACGGTTATTCTGACCATTGTGGACAGATTCAGCAAGTTTGCTCACTTTGTTCCCCTCTCCAAGCTGCCTTCTGCCACTGAGACGTGCGAGATCCTGGTTAGGGAGGTTTTCAGGGTCCACGGGTTGCCCTGTGACATTGTTTCTGACCGTGGTCCTCAGTTCACCTCTGCTGTCTGGAGATCCTTCTGTTTGGCCATTGGAGCTACAGTCAGTCTCACTTCTGGATTTCACCCTCAATCTAATGGTCAGGCGGAGAGAGCCAACCAGAAGATGGAGTCCACGCTACGCTGTCTTGTCTCCTCTGATCCCACCTCTTGGTCCTTTCAATTACCCTGGGTCGAGTATGCCCATAATACTCTCTCTTCATCTGCTACTGGGATGTCTCCCTTCCAGTGCCTGTACGGTTACCAACCTCCTTTGTTTCCTTCTCAGGAAAGGGATCTCTCGGTTCCCTCTGTCCAGACCCACATTCGTCGTTGCCACCGGACCTGGCATCGGGCCAGGAAGGCTCTCCTTAGAGTTTCTGACCGGTATCAGATCCAGGCGAATCGTCACCGTATTCCTGCCCCAGCTTATACGGTTGGAGATAAGGTTTGGTTGGCTACACGGGATCTTCCTCTACGGAGGAATGAATCGAGGAAATGAGTCGAGGAAATTGTCACCGAAGTTCATTGGTCCGTTTGTAGTGGAGAGAATCATTAATCCTGTTGTGGTTCGACTCAAGTTGCCTGCAACACTTAGAGTTCATCCCACCTTTCATGTCTCTTGTCTCAAGCCGGTTCACCTCAGTCCTCGGTTGCCTCCTCCTCCTCGTCCTCCTCCTCCTCGGATGATCGGAGGTGGTCCTGTCTACACGGTGCGCCGCATCATGGACTCCAGAACGTGACACACACTACATATTATAAACACACACACACACACACACACACACACTACACATTATAAACACAAAGACACACTACATATCATAAACACACATACACACTACATATTATAAACACACACAGTACATATTATAAACACACACACTACATATTATAAACACACACACTACATATTATAAACACACACACACACACACACACTACACATTATAAACACACACACTACATATTATTAACACACACACTACATATTATAAACACACACACACACACACACACACACACACACACACACACACACACACCACACACACACACACACACACACTACACATAATAAACACACACACACACACTACATATTATAAACACACACACACACACACACACACACACACACACACACACACACACACACACACACACACACACACACACACACTACATATTATTAACACACACACTACATATTATAAACACACACACACACACACTACACATTATAAACACACACATACACACAAGACTAGTGGTTAGAGTGTTGGCCCAGTAACCGAAAGGTTGCTAGATCAAATCCCCGAGCTGACAAGGTAAAAACATGTCATTCTGCCCCTGAACAAGGCAGTTAACCCACTGTTCCCCGGGCACTGAACAAGGCAGTTAACCCACTGTTCCCCTGGCCCTGAACAAGGCAGTTAACCCACTGTTCCCCTGAACAAGGCAGTTAACCCACTGTTCCCCGGGCCCTGAACAAGGCAGTTAACCCACTGTTCCCCAGGCCCTGAACAAGGCAGTTAACCCACTGTTCCCCTGGCCCTGAACAAGGCAGTTAACTCACTGTTCCCCGGGTCCTTACCAAGGCAGTTAACCCACTGTTCCCCGGGCACTGAACAAGACAGTTAACCCACTGTTCCCCGGGCCCTGAACAAGGCAGTTAACCCACTGTTCCCCTGGCCCTGAACAAGGCAGTTAACCCACTGTTCCCCTGGCCCTGAACAAGGCAGTTAACCCACTGTTCCCCGGGCCCTGAA